>NC_137666.1:76811-96890 GCF_963422515.1 Blennius ocellaris | reverse complement strand
GGGTCATCCACGTGTGTGTCTGTGTGTAAAGCCTGTTTGTGTGTGTGCGTGCGTGCGTGCGTGCGTGCGTGCGTGCGTGCGTGCGTGCGTGCGTGCGTGCGTGCGTGCGTGCGTGCGTGCGTGTGTGTGTGTGTGTGTGTGTGTGTGTGTGTGTGTGTGTGCGTGTGTGTGTGTGTGTGTCAGGCTGTGAATTTAATATTGATTCCATAAAGTAGTTTCAGTGTAACATGTCACAGCCGGTTAACGTCGGGGCGACCGGCCGAGCGAGAGCAGGGCGGCTAGCACGCAACGCTGCGGGGGAGGGAGGGAGGGAGGGAGGGAGGGAGGGGGAGGGAGGGAGGGAGGGAGGGGGAGGAGAGGAGGGTGAGATGAAGGAGGAGAAGACTGAGGCGGAAGGGAGGCGAGGTAAAGAGGGGTGGATGGGGGAGGTAAGAGGGGGAGGAGGGGGGAGAGAGGGAGGGAGGGAAGGAGGGAGGGAGGGGGAGGAGAAGGGGGGAGGAGGGGGAGGAGAGGAGGGGGAGATGAAGGAGGAGAAGACTGAGGCGGAAGGGAGGTGAGGTAAAGAGGGGTGGATGGGGGAGGTAAGAGGGGGAGGAGGGGGGAGAGAGGGAGGGAGGGAAGGAGGGGGGAGGAGGGGGGAGAGGGGGAGGGAGGGAAGGAGGGGGAGGGGAGGAGGAGGGGGGAGGACGAGGAGGGGGAGATGAAGGAGGAGAAACATGCAGAGGAAGGGAGGCGAGGTAAAGAGGGGTGGATGGGGGAGGTAAGAGGGGGAGGAGGGGGGAGAGAGGGAGGGAGGGAAGGAGGGAGGAGGGGGAGGAGGGGGGAGAGAGGGAGGGAGGGAAAGAGGGAGGAGGGGGAGGAGGAGGGTGAGATGAAGGAGGAGAAGACTGAGGAGGAAGGGAGGTGAGGTAAAGAGGGGGAGGAGGGGGGAGAGAGGGTGAGGGATGGATGGAGTAGAGAGGGAGAACTGGTGTGAAAGGAGGAGTGAGAGGAGATGAAATTGTGAAGACGGGGAGGAAGGAGGGAGAGGTGGAAGGAGAATACGACGGAGGGGTGAGGAGAGGGAGACGAGGGAGAGGGGGAAGACTGGGAATGAAGGGGAGACGAGGGAGGGGTAAAACAGGGGGAGGGGTAGGAGGGAAGGAGAGGAGAAAGAGGGGGAGGGAGATGAGGAGTGAGAGAATCCCAGGCAGGGAAGACAAGGGTGAGGAGAGGAAGATGGGGGAGGAACAAGAGGAGGAAAGAAATGGAGGAGGGGGAGAGGAAAAGGGGGAAATGGGGAGGTTAGGGTTAGGGAGGGAAAGAGAAGAATAAGAATTGGAAGGAAGGAGGAATGAAAGGGGGAGACAGGGAGAGAGGAGAAGAGGAATGAAAGGGTGAGGGAGGAGAAAAAGGGAGGTGAAGAAATAGCAAAGGAGGAGAAAAAATGGGAGGGAAGGAAAAAGTCAGGGATGAATAATGGGAAAGGGGGAGGAAAATGTGTGAGGAGGAAGGGGGGAAGGGGGGAAAGATGGAGGGAAGTGGGGGACGACAAGAGGTGTACAATAAAAGGAAAAGAGGGAGTAGAAGATTGAGAATGAGAAGAAAAGAGAGGTAAAGAGGAGGGAGATGGAGAAGGAGGAGAAGAGGAAAGGAAGAGAGGATGAATGAAGGGAGAGAGGGAGAAAAATGGGGTGGAGGAGGGAGGGAAGGAGGGGAAAGAGAGAAGTGGGGAAAAGAAAAAGGGGTGATGGGGTGGGGAGGAGAAAGGGGAGGATAAGAGGAGGAGGAGAGTTGAAGGTATGGACGAGGAAGGAGGGGGAGAAGGAGAGAGGGAGGAAAGAAGAAAAGCTGAAAAAAATGGTTGGGATAAAAGAGGAAGTTGAAAAAAGATGAAAGGAGGAGAAGATGGAAGAAAAGGAGGAGTGAAACAGTCAAAGTTAGCAGCTAATGCTAATGACTTTGTTTTAACACACATTGGCTGAGACTGATGACGTCATGGCCCCGCCTCTCAATCTATAACCCCGCCTCTCAATCTATAACCCCGCCTCTCGACCTATAACCCCGCCTCTTGATCTATAACCCCGCCTCTCAAACTATAACCCCGCCCCCTGTCCGTGATGTCACTGGCCAACACCAGCCTGCTGGTGGCGCTGCTGCTGCTCGTCACTTTAATGAGGAGAGCCGCTGTGTCTGACTTATGCTAATGCTAATGCTAATGTTAATGTTAATGCTAATGCTAATGCTAATTCTCGCCATCAACGAGGCTGTGAGCCGTCAAAAAGCCTGGGACTCCCCCGGTCATGTGAGCGGGGGAGGGGCAGGAACGGGAGCGGAAACATTCAGGTTAAGTGTAGTGTGTGTGTGTGTGTGTGTGTGTGTGTGTGTGTGTGTGTGTGTGTGTATGTGTATGTGTGTGTGTGTGTGCACTAACATCACTCCGCTGCACAAACAAACACTCTGCTCTCCCCCGAGGCTTTAACGCAATCTGTAAACTCCTGTGTATGTTTGCACTGCACACACACACACACACACACACACACACACACACACACACACACACACACACACACACACACCGCCCAGTACAGTAGAGGCTTTACTCGCTGCTATTTGACCTGCACTGTAAGCGGGTCAGAGGTCAAAGGTCACGGCCGGTTCAACTGCTCAGAGGAAAAACAACCCGGACATGAGGGTCGGATTAACACGCTGTCACATGACCTGTGTGTGTGTGTGTGTGTGTGTGTGTGTGTGTGTGTGTGTGTGTGTGTGTGGGCCCACCCATTGTGTGACCCCTCCTCTTCATCGCTGGACGTCTTTTCACTCCTTTTCAGGCATGAAATCCTCCGCAGCTCCGCCAGCGACCTTCAGGACGCATTCCTGCAGGGTGACGGAGCTGCAACACACACACACACACACACACACACACACACACACACACACACACACACACACACACACACACACACACACACACTCACGTTGCAGTTAGTCATTCAATTTTTGTTATTATTATTATAAACAATAATGCAAGTTATTATTTTGCAGTCATATATAATATAGAATACGTCAGTATTATACATACCGGTGATAAAACACAATTACAACAATATATTTACAGCAGATTATATTTTCAGATTAATAATCTCGAGGTTGGTTTGTCAAACATTTAATTTTTTTGACAGAATTAAGGAAAATCATCATAAGTTTCTATTTAATATTTTAGCAAATGGTGTAATTTTTTAATGTTCTCATATATATATATAATATCAATATAATGTATGAGAAATGTCCTCTTTTCATCTACATTTTTCATGTTTTTCTTCAAACTGCTTTTTGCATAAATAAAATTATATAGATGAAAAACTGCAAACACTAAATTAATTATAAATTTACCCTAATAATATTATATTATTCATCAGATTTATTTTTAATCAATATCAATAATTTAAGTGTAAAATGAAACAGCACAGTGATGCACTGTGTGTGTGTGTGTGTGTGTGTGTGTGTGTGTGTGTGTGTGTGTGTGTGTGTGTGTGTGGTCCAATATGAGAATTGTTTGTATTGTAACGACTAATATTATTAATTTACCTTTCACTTATGACCGTATAAAAATAATTCAATAATGTAATTAGAATAATAAAGTTTTTACAAAGCAATAAATATAAAAAACACAAGAACAAGATGCTTATAGGATTTTAAATAATAATAATAATAATAATAATAATAATAATAGCAATAACAATAATAAGAATAATACACTTTTCTTCCCTGGATTTTTCTCCAGTGTGCAGCCGACACACACACACACACACACACACACACACACACACACACACACACACACACACACACACACACACACACACACACACACACACACACACTGAGCCGGGTGATGCAGATGTTGTTTGACAGTGTGTGTGACGGAGGCGGGAGACGAGAACGTCTCTGTGCAGCAGCTTGTTATTCAACACTGGAACACAAAATGCTCGAGGTTTGTGTGTGTGTGTGAGTGTGTGTGTGTGTGTGTGTGTGTGTGTGTGTGTGTGTGTGTGTGTGTGTGTGTGTGTATAACACTGAGCGCAGCAGCTTTTAAACAGGGAAACAAACTGAAATTTGCACGATTAAGTCGCTTCCAGCTGTAGGCCAACACACTCACACACACACACACACACACACACACACACACACACACACACACACACACACACACACACACACACACACACACACACACACACACACACACACACACACACACACACACACACACACACACACACACGCGCGCTCAGCGAGGTGGCAGGTGAGCGGTCTGGACCAATCAGGAGGCAGCAGGTGTTTCCTATGAGCTCATTGACCTCCAGTGGAGACGAACATGAAAACATTGAATCCTGATGTTTGTTTACTGTTTACGACATTCAAACGTTGTTGTTTTCTTCCTCCTCCAATACTTTATTACTTCATGTAATCCTCATCTGTGAGAGGAGGAAGATGCTCTATAATCTGGTTTAGATGAGGAAGATGCTCTATAATCTGGATTAGAGGAGGAAATGCTCTATAATCTGGATTAGAGGAGGAAGATGCTCTATAATCTGGTGTTAGAGGAGGAAGATGCTCTATAATCTGATGTTAGAGGAGGAAGATGCTCTATAATCTGGTATTAGAGGAGGAAGATGCTCTATAATCTGGATTAGAGGAGGAAATGCTCTATAATCTGGATTAGAGGAGGAAGATGCTCTATAATCTGGTGTTAGAGGAGGAAGATGCTCTATAATCTGGTGTTAGAGGAGGAAGATGCTCTATAATCTGGATTAGAGGAGGAATATGCTCTATAATATGGTGTTAGAGGAGGAAGATGCTCTATAATCTGGTGTTAGAGGAGGAATATGCTCTATAATCTGAATTAGAGGAGGAAGATGCTCTATGATCTGGTGTTAGAGGAGGAAGATGCTCTATAATCTGGATTAGAGGAGGAAGATGCTCTATAATCTGGTGTTAGAGGAAGAAGATGCTCTATAATCTGGTGTTAGAGGAGGAAGATGCTCTATAATCTGAATTAGAGGAGGAAGATGCTCTATAATCTGGTGTTAGAGGAGAAAGATGCTCTATAAACTGGATTAGAGGAGGAAGATGCTCTATAATCTGATGTTAGAGGAGGAAGATGCTCTATAATCTGGTGTTAGAGGAGGAAGATGCTCTATAATCTGGATTAGAGGAGGAATATGCTCTATAATATGGTGTTAGAGGAGGAAGATGCTCTATAATCTGGTGTTAGAGGAGGAAGATGCTCTATAATCTGGTGTTAGAGGAGGAAGATGCTCTATAATCTGGATTAGAGGAGGAAGATGCTCTATAATCTGGTGTTAGAGGAAGAAGATGCTCTATAATCTGGTGTTAGAGGAGGAATATGCTCTATAATCTGAATTAGAGGAGGAAGATGCTCTATAATCTGGTGTTAGAGGAGAAAGATGCTCTATAAACTGGATTAGAGGAGGAAGATGCTCTATAATCTGGTGTTAGAGGAGGAAGATGCTCTAAAATCTGGTGTTAGAGGAGGAAGATGCTCTATAATCTGGATTAGAGGAGAAAAATGCTCTATAATCTGACATTAGAGGAGGAAGATGCTCTATAATCTGATGTTAGAGGAGGAAGATGCTCTATAATCTGGTGTTAGAGGAGAAAGATGCTCTATAATCTGACATTAGAGGAGGAAGATGCTCTAAAATCTGGTGTTAGAGGAGAAAGATGCTCTATAATCTGACATTAGAGGAGGAAGATGCTCTAAAATCTGGTGTTGGAGGAGGAAGATGCTCTATAATCTTAGTTTGTTGTGCTTCGGGTTTGTTTGTTTAGATGTTTTTATCAGTGACGACGTCCTGTGACTCCTGGTTTTCTGATCAGATCGTTTCTCGCTCTCCGCCGCCACCATCCCGCCATCCCACCATCCCACCATCCCACCATCCCGCCATCCCACCATCCCGCCGTCTCACCATCCCGCCGTCTCACCATCCCGCCGTCCCACCATCCCGCCATCCCACCATCCCGCCGTCCCACCATCCCGCCGTCTCACCATCCCGCCGTCTCACCATCCCGCCGTCCCACCATCCCACCGTCCCACCATCCCGCCGTCCCACCATCCCGCCGTCCCACCATCCCACCGTCCCACCGTCCCGCCATCCCGCCATCCCACCATCCCACCATCCCACCGTCCCACCGTCCCACCGTCCCACCGTCCCACCGTCCCACCGTCCCACCGTCCCACCATCCCGCCGTCCCACCATCCCACCATCCCGCCATCCCGCCATCCCGCCGTCCCACCGTCCCACCGTCCCACCGTCCCACCATCCCGCCATCCCGCCATCCCACCATCCCACCATCCCACCATCCCGCCGTCCCACCATCCCACCATCCCACCATCCCACCATCCCGCCATCCCGCCGTCCCACCGTCCCACCGTCCCACCGTCCCACCATCCCACCATCCCACCATCCCACCATCCCGCCATCCCACCGTCCCACCATCCCACCATCCCACCATCCCACCATCCCACCATCCCGCCATCCCACCGTCCCACCATCCCACCATCCCACCATCCCACCATCCCACCATCCCACCATCCCGCCGTCCCGCTCGCCGCCTAATTTCACATTTCACGCCGCTAAACGAGTCACATTTCAACACAGTTTGACACCTGAGACGCCGCCGACAATGACGGCAGAGAAATTGTTACACCTCGAAGCGCGGCGCGGCACAAAAGCCGCCCGGCGCCCCGGCAGCCATTAATGTCGGGGGCTCGACGTTTCGGGAGCCGCAGGTGCTAACAGCCGCGGCTAATTGTGCCGCCGAGCCAATTAGAGGCGGCAGAAGACTGACGGCATTAACGGTGATGAGGCTCATAAAGATGGCAGACCTGTTGAGACGCCGCTGGAGACGCTCATCTGCAAGAAGACGGGAAAAATGTAAAGTGAAGAAGAAGAAGAAGAGACGCTTTTTGTTTTTACCGTGATTTTTAACTAAAGTTCGACTATTTAACACATAATCTGGGTAAAGTCACAAAACTTCACTGGTCAATCAAAAGCCACATTTAACACAATATTTACATTTAAAAGCTGAAAATTCTGCTTTTCCAAACGTTTATGTTGAAATGGATGAAAAAAAAACAACAAACTTTTAGGACTTGTTTTCACGAAAACGTTTTAATTTGAAAACGTCTGAATCAAGATGGAAGAATCAACAAGGAGAGTCTGGATCAGACAGGAAGTGAACTGGACCAGAGTCTGGATCAAACAGGAAGTGAACTGGACCAGAGTCTGGATCAGACAGGAAGTGAACCAGACCAGAGTCTGGATCAGACAGGAAGTGAACCGGACCAGAGTCTGGATCAGACAGGAAGTGAACCGGACCCGAGTCTGGATCAGACAGGAAGTGAACTGGACCAGAGTCTGGATCAGACAGGAAGTGAACCGGACCAGAGTCTGGATCAGACAGGAAGTGAACCGGACCAGAGTCTGGATCAGACAGGAAGTGAACCGGACCCGAGTCTGGATCAGACAGGAAGTGAACTGGACCAGAGTCTGGATCAAACAGGAAGTGAACCAGACCAGAGTCTGGATCAAACAGGAAGTGAACCAGACCAGTGTCTGGATCAGACAGGAAGTTAACCGGATCAGAGTCTGGATCAAACAGGAAGTGAACCGGATCAGAGTTGACAAAAAAGTTGTGTTTCTCCCCGTTTCCATGGAGACGAAGTCAGAACACTTACAAAAAGTTGTGTTTTCCGCAGTTTTCCACAAGGACAGAGTTGGAACATTTCAATTTTAAGTGGCTTTTTTTTTTCCCCGTTTCCATGGAGACGGAGTCGTAGTGTTTCCAACAAGTTGCGCCTTCCACCGTTTCCATGGAGACGGAACATTTTCAACAGGTTGCATGCTCCCCCCCCTTTTGCATGTTTTTTTTTTTTTTTTTTTTAAATTTTGGGTTAAAAAAATCTCGATTAAATTTGCAGCAACAATCTTTGATGTCACGGCGTCGTGTGATGTTCAGTTACTCTCCAGCAAAGTGTAATCTATTACCACGACGCTGACCTCACTTCCTACGGGACGAATCACTGAATGAATGTTTGGGCTGAAACAACGACACCAAACAAATAAACGTTCGACTCTCAGAGTTTCAGGCCATCGTTGAGCGTTTTTAACGTTCATTTCCAGAAACCGCCGTCGCCGTCGACGACCGGAACCCGACAAAATGGAGCGAAACTACAAGTTACCAGTAAACGTTCAATGTTTCGCCAAAAAGCAAACAGAGAGTTTCCAGTCTTGTGAAGAAGTTTGACAGGAAGTGACTCCCCGAGTTTTCACAGTAAAAGCATTTTTTTCCCCCCCAAAAGTGACGAAAACCTTCCTCCTCGTGTTGCTGCGACTTTTCCTCGTCCTTCCTCACCTTTTGTCTCGTGAGCTCGCCGTGACACCTCGATGTCATCCCCCGGCCCTCCAATCACCAGCCCCCCCCCCCCCCCTGCCCCCCCCCCCCCCCACCACCACCACCACCTCCCACACCGGGCAGTTGCTAGGCAACGGGGCCCTTGTATAATTCATTTACCCGCTTGCATGCAAATATGTGGACAATTAACCACTTCTGTTTGCATAATAGATTTGGGGAAGGAGGAGGAGGAGGAGGTGGGGGGGGGGGGTGGTGAGGGGGGGGGGGGGGGTATTTAACTCGCAGTTCATCTCATCCTGCCTGACGACACAAAGCAGAACGAGGGGAGCGAGAGAGGTAAAGAGAAAGAAAGAAGAGAGAGAGAGAGAGAGAGCACCGAGCAAATGATTTCCACTCCCTCTCATGGCAGTAGCTGCAGCCTCAATACCTTCATTCTTCCTCCGTGGGAGGAGGAGGAGGTGGAGGAGGAGGTGGAGGAGGAGGAGGAGTGGGGCTGCAAATTACCCCCAATGCAACACATATGAAGGGTATAAAACACACACACACACACACGTGCGCGGGTGCGTGCACGCCTGCAGAAACGCGGTAATTAGCACCCTCGCGCGGCACGCTCAGCCTCGGCTCAGCAGCCATTGATGTGCAGATGAAGATGGCCGCCACCGCCGCCGTTGCGTGTTTTTTTTTTTTTTTTTTTTTTTCCCCCGCGCTGAAAGAAAACCATGTTTTGGTTGGGCTCTGTCAACCGAACAGCTGGATTGCCATTTTTCACTCAAATTAGATTTGGGCTGAAGCACCGGCGCTGGGGGAAATTAGGCGCCACAACAAGCGGCAGAAGGAGCGAGAAGCCACTCGCTCTCCTCACGCCTTTTCACCGCTCGCTAATTTGGCACAAAGGCGGGTTCAGAGCGGGGCACAGCGGCAAGTCAAGCTGCATCCATCCTGCCATCTATCCGTCTATCCAGCCATTCACCGTCTGCTCCATCCATCCATCCATCCATCCATCCGTCCGTCCGTCCGTCCATCCATCCGTCCTCCGGCCTTTCTTCTGCAGAACAGAACAAGCGCCTGTCAAATAGTCTGCAGGAACCTTTCATAATAAAGTAAATCTCCCGGCTGCCTTGTTCCTCCTTCGTGGAGAACCAGACGGTACAGAACCAGACGGTACGGAACCAGACGATACACAACCAGACAATACGGAACCAGACAGTACGGAACCAGACGGTATGGAACCAGACGATACACAACCAGACGGTACGGAACCAGACGATACGGAACCAGACGGTACGGAACCAGACGGTACGGAACCAGACAATACGGAACCAGACGATACAGAACCAGACGATACGGAACCAGACAATACGGAACCAGACGGTACGGAACCAGACGGTACGGAACCAGACGACACGGAACCAGACGGTACGGAACCAGACGATACGGAACCAGACGATACGGAACGAGACGATAAAGAACCAGACGATACGGAACAAGACGGTACGGAACCAGACGGGACGGAACCAGACGGTACGGAACCAGATGGTACAGAACCAGACGGTACGGAACCAGACGGTATGGAACCAGACGATACACAACCAGACAGTATGGAACCAGACGATACACAACCAGACAATACGGAACCAGACAGTACGGAACCAGACGGTATGGAACCAGACGATACACAACCAGACGGTACGGAACCAGACGATACGGAACCAGACGGTACGGAACCAGACGGTACGGAACCAGACAATACGGAACCAGACGATACAGAACCAGATGATACGGAACCAGACAATACGGAACCAGACGGTACGGAACCAGACGGTACGGAACCAGACGACACGGAACCAGACGGTACGGAACCAGACGATACGGAACCAGACGATACGGAACGAGACGATAAAGAACCAGACGATACGGAACCAGACGGTACGGAACCAGACGGGACGGAACCAGACGGTACGGAACCAGACGGTACAGAACCAGACGGTACGGAACCAGACGGTACAGAACCAGACGATACAGAACCAGACTCATTGTATTGGCCTGTTATTGGACCGAGTGCAGACCGGAGATGAAATGTTGCCCCGGCGGTCGGGAGGCCTTTGTGTCTTCCTCCATCCCGGTGTGGAGAAAACAGAAGTGACCATTGGTTCAACTCGTCTCATGTTGATATTTCACAAACGCCAGGACGGCGAAAAAGGTCCAAAGTGGAACCGAAGCACCGATGGAGGTCGTCCTTCAGAGAGACGACTCCAGACAACGGGGATGAACGGAGGCGGGGAACAAAGGGTGGAGAGCAAAAGAAGAGTTGATGAGTCCTGTATTGATAAAAACATAAATGAAGCAACTCGACATTGGACACAAAGTCACAAACAGCTTCGGCCTTGAGAAAGAAACCGTCAGGATTAAACAGGAGCTCAACGAAACGGTGACCTGGAGACGCTGGTTCTGATACTGAAGCTGAGGAGGAGCCAGAGAGCGAGACGGAGAGTAATCCTTAAAGTAATCCTGTCAAAAAGTAGAGCGTGGGTGTAAAGCAGCGCATCGTCTGCATATCGTCACACCTCGACAGCTCGTTTCCCCAAAAGAGCTTCATGTTCTTATTCAGCGAAGAGTTCAGACCGTCCAACTGCTGCTTTGCTCCAGAATCACAACTGATTTATTTCCCAGGTAGTTTTCACAGTCGGAGGAATAGTGGCAGACGGGAAGGAGCTTTTGTCAAATACGGAATCAAACCCGCAGCCTGCTGACTGAGTGTCAGACAGAGAAGTGACCTGAACTCAGAGAAATGATAATAAAAAATGAAGTACCTCTTATATATGTGTGATCCAACTAATTCACCTTTTCTTTAGTCTTGAAATTGAATTTTCGGAATTAATAGTTGTTTTTTTTTTAAGTTTATATTTCTATTGTGTATACGCAGATTTGGAATTTCTGCGCATGTGATGAGGTTTAGTGGTGTCTTATTCTGAAATTGTAGATGTGAAAGAAAAAGATCAATTAATACACAAAAACAGAGACTGATGACCTGAAACAAGTAACATTTTGAATAAATATCTACATTACTAGAAAAAGGTAAAGTTTCATATGACGGGTCGGAATTCTATGCGACACCGGCGGCGGCGGTGGCGGTGGCGGTGGCGGCGGCGGCGGTGGCGGCAGCGGTGGCGGCGGCTGCGGCGGCGGCGAAGCCCGATCCGATGCAAACGTCTGTCTCGCTGACCGCCGGAGCTATTATTAATGTTGTCAAGCGCGGCCGCGGCGCCACCTACAATATATTAGTCACATTACAGGACAGGTTCCTGGCGGTACTCAGCTTGACCCCCCCCTCCCCCTCCCCCTTCCCCCCCCGTTGACAGCAGACATAATCACAGGGATGACACGGCGACGACGCCTTTAATCAGAGCTGTAAAAGAAACCGCGGAGTTCCCGCGTCTTCTTCTTCTTTTTAATATAAATGCTAGTGGCCTCCGCCCCCGCCGCCCCCGCCGCCCCCCCTCTGCCCCCCCTCCCACAGCCGCCAGCTCAATTCCCACCCGACACGACACCTCTGACCATAAAGAATAAGACACGTAATCATATGGATGACACTCGCTGGCAGGTGGAAACCGACGGAGCGACAGGGGGAGAACAGGGGAACGTCTTTGTGCTGCAAAGGAAAGAAAAGAAGGGGGGGGGGGGGGGGGGGATGATGGATGTAAAAATAAAGACGCTTCCCATCGAGAAGGAAGTTGGGTTTTTTTCTCACAGGATGTAATTTAAAATGTGAATATTGACACGCCGGTGTTGAAGGTGAGCACGGCTCACGGTTGTAAATAACGTGTTTGAAAGTAACTTGTGACTGGAACTCCGCTTCTCTTCCTCGCTCTCTCTCTCTCTCTCTCTCTCTCGAAAGTGAAAGATTTCCCTCTGCATTAGCATGTATCCTAAAGAACCACGGATAGCATTAGCATTAGCCTGTAGCCTCTCTTTCTCTCTCTCTCCTCAAAGTGAAAGATTTCCCTCTGCATTAGCGTTAGCCTGTATCCAAAAGAGCTGTTAGCAATAGCATGTATCCTAAAGAACCACGGATAGCATTAGCAATAGCCTGTATCCAAAAGAGCCATGGTTAGCGTTTGCATTAGCCTCCATGTGAAGGAGCCACGGTAGCAATAGCATGTATCCAAAGGAGCCACGGTAGCATTAGCATTAGCCTGTAATGTGAAAAGTTTCCACACTCCAACATTACTTTAAAAAGTAACTTGTTTCTTTATTATTTCTCGTACACGGTATCCGCTGGCTTGTTTAAATAAATATTCACTACTAAATTCACGGATGAAGAAAAACTGACCTGGATTAACCTGCTGAATGCTACATTTTCCAAAGTGCAATTCAATAAATACATTTAACTCGTTGTTTGTTCTGAGAAAATGTAAAGGAAGATTAAACATCGATAAATATGACTGCCGTGCATCAATTTGAGTCTTTTCATGTAAAAGTGACTCTTTAATCAACGATAAAATGTGTTAATATTGGTTCACTGTTGATTATTGCTACACACTGTACCTTTACAGCAAAAGCAGCGTGGGCCCAGTTTGGAACCCTGAGGAGTGCCGCCACTTTTCAATTAAGTGGATGAATAAAATCCAGAATTTTAATATGACAGTGGCTCCAAATTGTGTTCAATTTAAAAAAAAGTTTAAATTCCTGCTGTCACAATAGACGAGAGGCTGCTGAACAAGATTTCAAACCGACCAAATTACAGGAGGAGCAAACCGTATCGGTGAAATAACTGAAAAAATGTGAATTTATTACGTGTATAAAAGTATATATATATATATTTTCTCAGAATAAACTTTAAAATCTCAGTAAATCCCTGAAGGAGGCTCAGATGTGAATGAAAACCTGCAGTGACGTGAGGATTGTGACATTTGGAATCTTCTGCATCGTTTCCTTTCATCCTGCCGCCGTCCGGCCTGCGGCTGCAGTAACAGGCGCGGCCTGCAGATGGCAGCAGAGAACAGTGAATGAAACCGATTCTATCTAGGAGTCTCACAAGCCTTCCTTTCTAATATTTAAAAAATATATATATTCATCGAACCAAACAGGAACCATACAGATGAATTAAACTGTTTACATCAATATAGATTTCAAATAATGTTTAAATAAAGGAAAACAACAACAGTTTTAATTACATTTAAACCAAAGGGAATATAAACTCACTTCTTTCTTATACCTGATTAATCTTAAATAAATATTTGTGTCTTATTTGGGTTTTTTATTTATATCAGTATTTCAAATGAATACTTTCTCATTTATTTATGTTAATTATTTATGAAATAATATGAACACATTACATGCATTGGTATGTATTTTACACATTTCTGTGATTTCACTTTAAAGCAATATATTTAAGTCTACTTCGAAAAAGACTACCTGTGATATTTTGCGTGTTTTAATTAATGCTTTTGATAATTCGGGTATTTATATGTGTTGTATTTCAATTTTTTTGTTATTTTTAGCTTTCAAGCCTATTTGAAATTAAAATCATTACAATTTTTATATTTAAATCATGAACATTCAAATCAGTTATTATAATTAGACATTATTTGAGCATTATTATTATTAGAGCTAATTGTCTTGCATGTTCAAATAAATCTAAAATAATAATTGTAATTTTTTCATTATTTGCCATGATAGTGTATATATTTAAATTTTGATATATGAATGATGCATCTGTATGTGTGTGTAAAAACAAATGCATATGCACTAATGTGTATTTGTGAGTATTTACTTGTTTATTTGCATAGTTTGAATGATATTACGTTGAGGGACGTTTGTTTTTTGGGGATTTATGAATGAGAGCGTGAGACGCTAGCGGCCGGCGGGTTGAAGGAGGGAGATCCGGAGGAGGGAGGCGGCGGCGGCGGCGGCGTGTTGTGTTGTTGGTCTGCCGGTTCCTCCTATGTTGTTTGCTGGGTGTGTTTACAGTCGGTCGGAGTAAACACCGCCGCTGTTTGTTCCCTTCACGTTTACACCACACACACACACACTCCGCCGCCGCCGCTGTCACTGTGTTTGTAGTTCAGACGTCCAATTATTACACAGCACCAACCTTCATCCAATTATTAACACACACACACGCACACGCACACACACACACACACACACACACACAGTCTATTATCATCTCTCTTTATGTGACGGCACTGAACAACAAGAATTATACACCTTAATTAACCAGCCAACATGTCAGTGTATTTATAATAACTACTGACACAGAGAGAGAGAGAGAGAGAGAGAGAGAGAGAGAGAGAGAGAGAGAGAGAGAGAGAGAGAGAGAGAGAGAGAGAGAGAGAGAGAGAGAGAGAGAGAGATCCAACAACACAGTCAAACACAATACACTGTATTAAGTAGTACAGCCTTGCTGAAGAGCTGCTCTATAATCATTCAACACATCATGCGACGTTACGCCGACGACACGCGACTGTATGTGGACACATCGTTTCTCTTTGTGTGTTCGGCCACACTGAGCGGTCGCTGTGATTAATGCCACAGATAAAGAAGAGCAATGTGACCTGAAATGGACATAACTGTGACTGCAGCAACATGACATTAGCAACACTTGTATTTACAAGAATTTATAACAAAGATTATTGTCAAAACGACCGATATTTGAGCTCCATTCTGATCTTGTTGAATCACTAAGGTTACCCAAAGATGCATGTGAGCAGATGATTATTATTATAATATTATTAAACAACAACTGCAACAATGAAGGAGCGTGATCAACTGAAATCCAAGATATTAGCAAAATATTACAATAACAAAAAAAAAAGGATTTTGTGAAAGTTAGTGAGTTTGTTATTGAAAAGTCATGGAGTTAGTTGACCGGTTACCAGGAAGATGCTCTATAATCTGGTGTTAGAGGAGGAAGATGCTCTAAAATTTGATGCGAGAGGAGGAAGATGCTCTATAATCTGAATTAGTGCAGGAAGAGCCTCTATAATTTCCAGTTAAATGATTGTAGCGTAAAGTACACGAGCGGGAGTCAATGCATGTTGTTAATGCTTAAGCTAACAGCAGGCGGAGCGAGCAGGAGAGTGCTAATGCTAACGCTAACGCTAATGCCGGGCTCGGAGTCTCAGTAATCTGTCATGGGGTGTCGTCTTTCTCAGCAAAACGTTTCCTTCACAGTTTGCCGTTTTACCGTCGTCTCTGTTTTGACTGGTGTGTGTGTGTGTGTGTGTGTGTGTGTGTGTGTGTGTGTGTGTGTGTGTGTGTGTGTGTGTGTGTGTGTGTGTGTGTGTGTGTGTGTGTCTGTGTGTGCACTCTCACTTCATGAATCCTTAAGGACTTAAAAAACAAGCCCCTGAAAAGGAGCCGCGGCAGCCGAGAGATATCATCTCGCGCGACAAGCGAACATGTGGCGGTGCTCTGGCCTCGATGTTTCCTCGCCACCGCCGCCGAGCCGCGGTAAAGCGGGAGGAGGAGGAGGAGGAGGACGAGGAGGACGAGGAAGAAAACATACAGGGAAAAGTACAAACAGTGGCTGTAATGAAGCAGACGCGCTTAAGACGCGGCGCCGCGGAGCCGCGGAGCCATGGAGCGCTCCACTGCAGGGCCGTCGTCACGGCAACAAGAGAAGTACGCGCACACGCTGTTACCCAAACTGCGAGGGCGAGTGTGCGTCTGTGTGTGTCTGTGTGCGTCTGTGTGCGCACAGGTCAGAGGATATTAGAGTGGGTTTTGACAGTTTAGCTAACACGCTTGTTCGCGCAGACTCGCCAAAGGTTGGCGAATCTGCGGCTTCGTGTGTGCGTCAATTAAATTGACTGCACATATGTAAATACATGTACATTTACTGTAAATAAGTACGGGGAACCGTGGGGGGAGGGAAGCAAGAGAAGAAAAAAAAAAAAAAAAAAGACGCTGAGCTTCGGCTAAACAAATCAAAACAGTGACGCGAATCAAACAAACAACAAAACAAGAGTTTGCGGTGTCACTTTCTTCTTTTCTGTTCGGGGGGAAAAGATGCAAGAAAACGTTGTTTACGACAAACAGGGAGAAAATACCTGCGTGTTGTCCTGCTTTGTAAACAAGAACGACCTCACAGAGGAGATTCGAGCAGCTGGAACAGCATTTGGCCAGGGAGGCGTCCCTCAAGGCGCCACACTGGGTCCACTACTGTGTCTGACTCTATGCAGACGATACCACTTCCTGTTACCACAGAGACGTATAGAAAACCTGTAAAATCACCAAACCAAACAATTCAAATCTCACTGTTTTTCTAATTGGTAAAATTAATATTAGGTTATTTAACGGAGGTCGGTAGAACGTAATCTCCGCGCAAGATGATACTTTTTATATACTTTATCATTGAATGAGGATAAAAAAAAACACAGCCGATAGAAAGTACAAATTTAAAGGAGGTCCTGATCAACATTAAACTGACATTGTCTTTTTTGTTTTTTGTTTGTTGTTGTCTTGTCTTGCTTTTTTGTTTGTTTTACTTTCTTGCTTGTCTGTTTTTTCTTCTACTTTATTTACTTATGTTCCTCATGTGTCTGCGTCCCGAAGTTTCTCACTTAAGGGTGGGACGAGACAAACGGACGAGACAAACGGACGAGACAAAGGGACAATCCTGGACGATTATGAAGGACGTTTAAATTATTATTTTTATTTTTATTATTTTATTTTCCTAAAATGAACCTGTATTAGACTGAATGACCCTTTTAATTCTTAAGTCGGTCCGCCCACAATTTCATTTTGTTTCCCTTCTGTTGTAAAAAAAAAAGAAGAAGTGAAAACAAAGTAAGTATAAAATTTTACTTTTGGCCTAATAATAAATAATCAGGAACCTTATCATTTCAAAATTATAGAACTCAATGAACGGCTGAATATGACATTACTTGCAATGATGACACAAACTAACTAAGCGCTCGCCGATCATGTAGCTAATTAACGCTAAACACGAAGCAATGCTAACGGCCGTCCGCGTAAAAACTGATCACTGCTAACGACTCAGCTAGCCAATGAGTAAACTGTGTCCTTACAGGGTTCACCTCACCGCTTCGCTGCGTTAAACGTAATTATCACAACGTTGTGACCGTCGAGGTGTCACACTTTGCACGTTCCATAAAAATGATTCCCTCGTTACCGTGGAAAGGGGGAGCAAAAAATATATAGTGGCCAGGTAATTATCTTATGTTCCTCTGATATTGAACTGCAACGGTTCACGTTTCATTTAAACAAAAAAAAAAGAAATCAAAAAAACAGGTGTGTTTTAATTCGGAGGGAAATCAAACTGCGCGGTTGATGACTGACGTTTTGCCACGGAAGCGTTTCCTGTGTTGCGCGGCGCCCGTTAATGTACTCTGTGAAACGTATTTAACCTCCCGCGGGGATAATGAACATTTTAATGGAGCGGATAAAATTCATGTTTTTTTAACAAATAAAAAATATAAATCCATTTTTCAGTTCTGCGACGTGGCGGCTTTGATCTTTGACCTTTGACCTTTGCAGGCGTGCGGAGGTGGAACGTTTCAGAGACACAGGATTTTCTCCCCTTTGCTGACGGTAATTAACCCCAGAAACATGGTTAGCGCACTACGCTGATGACGCTCGACTATTTGGGACACTTTAGTTCCAATATGTTAATTACCTTTAACGTGGGAACTTTTCATCACTGAGTTCACTACGATGCTGCCAAACTGACCGCAGTTCATGACGCCGCAGTCTGAGTGGAGATTAAAACACACGCCGATCAACGTCAATATGAAAACAGCGAGGGAATTTGACTTTTGTGCCTTTTTTGTCTTACAGGGACGGTTAGAGGAAGAACCACAACATCTTCGAATGTGAAAATGTCTCGTCAGTAACAACCTTTAGAAAGACTGTCCTTTGTACTTAAAGGCTCTTTGAAGTCTCCCCTCTCTTCATACTTTAAGGAGGATTGATAAAAGTGATTTTCATCAGGCTCGCAAATAAAACAGAAGAAGAATTTTATCATTTTCATGTTTGGTGAATACGTTGACTGGAAATGTGATTAATAAGATGAACACGTTATTTACCACCTGTGATGAACACAAAGGTCGGACACTTGTCTTTGTTTTTAATTCTATTAATTCTGGGGTTTTTTGTTCTTATTATTGAATGATTTATTAATTTATTCCTTATTTAATTATCATAATTGTTAAAATATTTATTATTATTATTATTAATAATAATAATGTAATAATAATGATAATAATAACAACACTTTTTATTATTACATTAGTGTTTTTTGTTTTATTATTATTGTTGTTTATTTTTATTGCTTTTTGGGGTGTTATTCTTATTATTGACCGACTGATTAATTAATTCTTTATTTTATTATAATAGTTTTTCTATATATTATCATTATCATCATTATTGTTTTGTTTTCTCTTTTTATGTTTTGTATTAGTTCACTTTGTGGTGTTTTATCATGAAATAACAAAAAGTGATTGATTAAAAAAAAAAAAAAACACATGCTAATGGTTATGCTAATCATTCCGCCAATGTAAAAACCAACCAGTGTTAATGAAGAAGCAAACTAGTACTTCACGTTCAATATGTGACATAAAAACGTTGAATCTGACTTTATTTACAAGAAAGATTTAATTCCGTGGCGTCCCTCAGGGCTCCGCACTGGTTCCACTACGTTTCTGTTACCAAGAGTTACAACAGAACATTTTATTTTTTTTATCGATCAAGGATGGAAAAAGTGATAAAACCATAAAAAAGTGAAAAGGTGTGTATAAATGAAGGAAAATGTTTTTTTTGGGGGGTTGTTTTTTTTTCCGGGATTAAAAAAATTCAGCGTCCGATAAAAGAGAATAACAATTCGGCGTGACTTGTCGGATCAGTTCTCTTCGCCGCCGGAGCTCTGGGAGCGACGTCCAGGTGGGATTAAGAGCAGAAGAGCCACTTTCACCTCACAGCCTGGAAACATGTGGCAACTTGTTAATTCCCCCCCTTCGTCTCCCCGGAGAGACGAGACAGATGGGCTGGGAATAATGTGCTGCTCTGGGAGGGGGAGGGGGAGGGGGAGGGGGAGGGGGAGGCTGTTATTAACACAAAGTTTAGTTGTCAGGCAGGAACAGGTACGTCGTCTCCTTACTGACGAAACATATGGAATTAAGTCAAAAACATCCCAGAAAATATCCACAGACGTAAATAAAATGACGAATCAGTCGCTCGGAATCCTAAAACAACACCGGCGCCACTACTTCTCCGTCCTCGGAGGTCAGATTACCTGGAGATTATCGTTAATCCAGCGTCAAGCTGATCAAAAACAAAGGAGGCGAGGCCACGACAACCACCGGGGGGTGCAGAAGAGCAACGTATGCGAGTTCGTCCCGGAAACAGCCGCGACGGAAACTACAACAAGATGCTGCTAGATACAGGACAGAGGCTAAATACTCACGCTAAATACTCATGCTAATGCTAGCCTCGCTGCCTTAGCGGCGGCGTTTAACGCTGGGTTTGTTTGTGAACGCGGTGTAGAATCGTAGCATCGTAGCGGCGTAGCATCGTAGCGGCGTAGCATCATAGCATCACAGCGGCGTAGCATCGTAGCGGCGTAGCATCATAGCGGCATAGCATTGTAGTGGTGTAGCGGCATAGCGGCGTAGCATCGTAGCATCATAGCGG
>NC_137666.1:71811-74311 GCF_963422515.1 Blennius ocellaris | reverse complement strand
CACACACACACACACACACACACACACACACACACACTCTCCTCCAGCAGGATAATAGCAGAGACGGATGCATTTTAACTAAATAGATAAATATCAGAGGAGGAGCCGGGGGGGGGGGGGGGGGGGATATTGTTAATCCATCCATCATTCATTCATCCATCCATATTCATAGTTGGTTATGTTGATTTCAGTTATTTATTATTTTTGCAATTCTTTGCATCATTCATATATATATATATATATATTGCTTCAAGGACTACTACGAGACAGGATGGACTGTTAGGAGACAGGAGGGACTACTAGGAGACAGGAGCGACTACTAGGAGACAGGATGGACTACTAGGAGACAGGAGGGACTACTAGGAGACAGGAGGGACTGTTAGGAGACAGAAGGGACTGATAGGAGACAGGAGGGACTACTAGGAGACAGGATGGACTACTAGGAGACAGGAGGGACTGTTAGGAGACAGGAGGGACTACTAGGAGACAGGAGGAACAGTGAGGATGCTCCGTTTATCTCAGGTGGTTCCAGCAGACACCACCTAGCTAATTCAGCGTAACTTAGCAACCCCTATGAGCGTTTGTCCAAACGACCATGCAGACAGACAAATGTTTGGACAAGCTGAAGGTCAGAAGTTGACAGTACTTACAGACGCTGCCTCAGTGTGGACGGAGGACGAGAGGGGAGCTGACAGCAACCTCTGGCTTCACACAATGGCCACATGATGCACACTTCCGGTTTGGCATGTTGACTTCCGGTTTGTCACGTTCACTTCCGGGTTGCCCAACCACTTCCGGTGGAGCATGACTGCACTGCTGCTACTTTGATTATTAAAAAAACCCCACAAAAACACTTTTCACACAATAGTAGCAGAGAAGGAGATTAAAGGCCTGAGATCAAAGCTTTGAGGATTAGGATTGGACTCTGGATGTCTCAATGGATCTTGTTCAGTTAGTTAGTTAGTTAGTTAGTTAATTGCATGACCTTCTTTTGGGTGAAATGAATCAATTTTGTTGTTGAACCCTCAAATACTTTTTTTTGTTTTTAAAATAAATCAAAGTTATTTCAGTGTTGTTTGAAGAGTGTGACGTATATCGTCAACATTCTCTCGCTGATCACATAAAACGACGCCCTCTGCTCTCCCTTCCCGTTCATCCACACAAACGTTCACCATCTCAGAGGAGGAACGATTCTGTGAGATCCTTGCTCACAGAAACACTGTAGATGTACGTCTGTAGAATGTTTGGACCAGGTTCACATTTCCCCACCGTATCACTCACACTTGTATTGATTCCACAGCCTCCAGCTTACAGAGAAGTGACGTCATGTTCCAAACACATTTATTCCAGTAAAGCCATTCAGAGGTTTTCTACACTCGTATTTCTTAATACCGTCTTATTTATCGCTGCTACGGCGTAATGCAATGAGCCCTAATTATGGCCATCACCGTAAATCACATTTGAATTGGAGATTTAGAAAATAGAACATGAGCGAGTGTGGGGGGGGTGAGAGGGTGAGGGAGCGGGGGGGGAGGGGGGGAGGGGGGTAATTGGCGTGAGGCTGTTTGGGAGGCAGATGAGAGGCGAGTTAACGAGCGAAGCCTCCAGAACCAATTAAACAACAACCTGCAGACGTGAACAGGAGAGAGCTGCTGCAATTAAACACACACCACTCTGGGTGAGGAGGAGGAGGAGGAGGAGGAGGAGGAGGAGGAGGAGGAGGAGGAGGAGGAGGAAGAGGAGGAGGAGGAGGAGGAAGAGGAGGAGGAGGAGGAGGAGGAGGACCATGATCCAACATTCGGTCAGTTTGTGATCTAATGTTGCTAAAGAAAAACCCAAAACAAAACTCAAGTCTAATACAACAAGACTCAAGTCTTTGTTGTATTAGAGGCTCTAATTTCCTGTCCACTTCCTGGACCGTCCACTTCCTGGACCGTCCACTTCCTGGACCGTCCACTTCCTGAGGACCGTCCACTTCCTGGGCCGTCCACTTCCTGAACCGTCCACTTCCTGAGGACCGTCCACTTCCTGAACCGTCCACTTCCTGGACCGTCCACTTCCTGAACCGTCCACTTCCTGGACCGTCCACTTCCTGAACCGTCCACTTCCTGAGGACCGTCCACTTCCTGAGGACTGTCCACTTCCTGGACCGTCCACTTCCTGAGGACCGTCCACTTCCTGAACCGTCCACTTCCTGGACCGTCCACTTCCTGAACCGTCCACTTCCTGGACCGTCCACTTCCTGAACCGTCCACTTCCTGGACCGTCCACTTCCTGAGGACCGTCCACTTCCTGAGGACTGTCCACTTCCTGAACCGTCCACTTCCTGGACCGTCCACTTCCTGAGGACCGTCCACTTCCTGAACCGTCCACTTCCTGAACCGTCCACTTCCTGAACCGTCCACTTCCTGAGGACCGTCCACTTCCTGAACCGTCCACTTCCTGGACCGTCCACTTCCTGGACCGTCCACTTCCTGAACCGTCCACTTCCTGGACCGTC
>NC_137666.1:67500-71611 GCF_963422515.1 Blennius ocellaris | reverse complement strand
CAGAAGAGACAGAGAGAGAGAGACAGAGAGAGAGACAGAGAGAGAGAGGGAGAGAGAGAGAGGAGAGAGAGAGACAGAGAGAGAGAGGACAGAGAGAGAGACAGAGACAGAGAAGAGAGACAGAGAGAGAGAGAGAGACAGAGAGAGAGAGAGACAGAGACAGAGACAGAGAGAGAGAGGAGAGAGACAGAGAGAGAGAGAGAGAGAGAGAGACAGAGACAGAGAGAGAGAGAGAGAGAGACAGAGAGAGAGAGACAGAGAGAGACAGAGAGAGAGACAGAGAGAGAGAGAGAGAGAGAGAAAGACAGAGAGGAGAGAGAGAGGGAGACAGAGAGAGAGAGACAGAGAGAGAGAGAGAGAGAGAGAGAGAGAGAGGGAGAGAGAGGGAGAAAGAGACAGAGAGAGAGAGAGAGAGGAGACGGAAGGAAGCAAAAAGTGCTAAGATTGCGGGAATAACCCCCCCACCCTCTCCATCCCCCCCCCCCCCCCCCACACACACACACACACACAGCTGTGACTTCTCAACATGTATTTCCGCCCGACCAGTGAAACGATTGATCTTCTCAGGATCACAGATTTTAAATCCCCCAAATCAAACCCTACAATCCTGTAAAAAAAACGTGCAACGTCACCAAAGTGTCGAATTCACCTTCGAAAATACGACAATTAAATAGAAAAGACTCAAAATGGTTCCAAATGACAAAACAATTCACGAAAAGTGAATATTTTACAGATGAATCTACACTTTAATGTATTCATTTCACGTTTCACGGCATTAATTGAGCTCTGAGAGGATTCATGTTATTAATTACTGAGCACTAAACTGGTTTCACTCGTTCATCAGGCAGATTCTACCTTCTTCACGTTACTGAGGAATGTTTATGTATCAGGCGTTGCCATGGCGACGGCCGTGGCCTGAAACACCTTCCCGCCCCTCGTCCAGTCGCTTCAACACTCGTCTGGTTTTACGACGTGGTTTTATTACTTGGCTTTATGATGTTCTCCTATTTTAATGTTTGCTGACTTTATGATGTGACCTATATGAAGTGTGAGTATTTATAAAAAGGGCCATACGAATACAACGTATTAGATATTAATATATTTTTTTTGTATTTCACTTTCTATCATAAATCTCCAAATGAGAAACATCTATGAAGTAAAAGCAACAATATAAAGCTCTTAAAGACAGCAAATTATATATATCACAATAATAATAATAATAACAATAATAATACTAATAATACTGATAACAATAATAATAACGATTATAATAATAATAATAATAATAACAATAATAATGATAATAATAATAAACTATAATAATAATAATAACAATAATAATGATAATAATAATAAACTATAATTAATATTAATAATAATAATAATAACAATAATAATGATAATAATAATAAACTATAATAATAATAATAATATGATAATAAAAGTATAATAATAATAATAATAATGTTAATGATAATAATAATAAACTATAATAATATTAATTAATAATAATAACAATAATAATGATAATAATAATAAACTATAATAATAATAATAATATGATAATAAAGTATAATAATAATAATAATAATGATAATGATAATAATAATAAACTATAATAATATTAATAATAATCATAATAACAATAATAATGATAATAATAATAAAACTATAATAATAATAATAATATGATAATAAAGTATAATAATAATAATAACAATAATAATGATAATAATAATAAACTATAATAATATTAATAATAATAATAATAACAATAATAATGATAATAATAATAAACTATAATAATAATAATAATAATGATAATAAAGTATAATAATAATAATAATAACAATAATAATAACAATAATAGTAATACTAATAATGATGATGATAATAACAATAATAATAATAATAATAACAATAAACTAGAGGAAGATGACTGGAAGTCTTTGTGGTGTTTATATATTTGGACATAAAGTTTTTGTTTACGTACACACAAACACTGAAAAAAGAAAATAGCTGCTAGCGTCTGAATAAAATAAGTTCTTTGAACTCTATTTCATAAAATTAAGTGAGAATAACTTGAAAAAATTTCTAGCCGTCACCAGCCGAAGTGAATCAACTAATTTGGTCGAACAATTTTCTTTTTTTTTTTCCCCCAGTTTTGATTTTATATGTTTAGTCGTCGTCGCAGCGGCGTCACTTCATCCTCATCGTCTCACACCGGGTTTTCGGCGGCACTGTCCGAATCTTATCGTGGGTTGTCTTTTTGGGTTGCCCATGACAACGACCGTCCTCCCGGCGCGACGCGGGGCTAAAGATTTAGCACGGCGACTCAAGACTCGGAAACGTTTCCTACGTTTCTACGTCAGCGGCTGCAAAACAACAGGATCCGCTCGGCTTTGTGGATAAACTCTGCGATTTCACCCTCGCTATTTTTAAAGTACATTAACGAGTCGGTAACAAAAGGCCTCCGCGGGGAGGAACCGGGCTTTTTTTTTTTTTTTTTTTCACGACATATGTTCCACCGCAACACTTTGGAATAAATTACCAAACAGGCTTTATTTAATCATCTCTGAGGACTGTCGCCTCGCCGCGCCGTCAATCCTTGCACTGCAAAAGATGACGGGACGGCGAGACGGGGGAGGGGTGGGGGGGAGGGGTGGGGAGATCAAAGGGTGGAGGAGCAGGCGAGAAAGCGACAAGCAAACAAAGTAAATAACTAAACGACACACGCATGAACTACAGAAATGACTACATGATTAATTAAACAAGTAAATAATTGATTAACTAATTAATTTGGTTGCTTTTTTAAGCGTTTTTATTTTTCTATTAATTTCTTGTAAATTGTTTTATTCTTATTTGTAGTTTTTTTTTATGTGTTTGTAGTTTTTAATCTGTTTTTATTCTTATTTATGGTTTTATACTTATTTAGTGTTGGGAGCTTAATTTGCATTGTTTTAGTTTTAATTGTTTTTCTGTGCAGCACTTTGGAAACGCTTTGTTGTTTAAATGTGCAATATAAATAAAGTGGATTGGATTAACTGCAGAGATACTGGCGTGTTGACTTGACTAAACTACACGTCAATATCCTGCACGCCTTCATCCACAATCGAACAAACTAACCAACTGACTCACTCGCTAATTGACGAGCTAATAAAACCGATGGACGCAAACAAACCAACCGACCAACTAAATCAGTTTAATCAGTGAGTAATGAAGCGTTGAAGCCAATTCGAATTTGTGTTTGTTTTGGTTTTAGGTCTCGTTCTTCGTCTTGACAACCCGAGAAGACGAAGACCAGGCGAGACGCCGCCGCCCCGCCCGCCGCCAGCCCGCCGCCGTCACCTTTTGCAGCCGGCGGCGGCGGCGGCGTCTCGTCAACATGTGGAAGCGAAGCAGAGATGAAAGCTGGCGGCGAACCGCACTCGTCAATATTTACATAAAGCTCACCGGGGGAAACAGCGAGTGTGGCGGAGCGGGTGTCAAACTCACACTCACACCCACGTACACGGTGGTGTGTGTGTGTGTGTGTGTGCCCCTGGGTTGCAGGTTCCACGTTGTGTTTTGCTCAATCGTCACTATTGTTGTCGACTCCAGTTTAAAAGTGGAAATAATGAAGCGGCGACGAGCCGCGGGATTCAGGCAGACGCCGTGAAAAACGTCGACGTTCAGACGAGAAGGAACCGGATCGGAGGACTCGTTTCTGGTCCTCGTCACGTTTCGTTTGGGCCGCTGTGAGGCGGAGACAAGCTAGCCTGCAGCGATTTCAGCTAACGTACAGAAATAGCATCGAGATGTGTTTATTTTTCCCACCAAGTAATTCAGTATTTAAGGTGTTTATGGCGTCTTTGATTGCAGATTCTGCTTCATGTCAATATTTATTTACTTCAGTGTAACTTTAAGTTACTCCACTCAACACTCACAATTCACTGTTAAAGTCCCAGTGAAACGTAAAACAACTACTTTGTAAAAAACGATAGTTGTGGTTCTACTTGTAAGGTTCCTCCGACTCTGCCCCTCCACTGTTGTCGCATAACAAAGTTATTTGAATTTTGAATCTCCAGGCCGAGGAAGTCGGGGGAATCCTTCTTCGTGGGCGGAGCCTAAG
>NC_137666.1:50000-62500 GCF_963422515.1 Blennius ocellaris | reverse complement strand
AAACGAGACAAAAACAACTACAGTGATGAAAAAACGCTAAAGACACAAAAACAAAGGGACACAAAATAAACAAATAAGACGGAGAACAAGGGGAGGACACAGGGGGAACGTCATTGGTTGATAGGAAACACGAGGTGAGACACAGGGACAGACAGAGACACTGACAGGAGACGAAAAACCTTTAAAAGAAATTAATATGGTTGTTGTGTCTTCGTTCACCGGTTGTTGTTTCTTCCTTCACCGGTTGTTGTGTCTTTGTTCACCGGTTGTTGTGTCTTTGTTCACAGGTTGTTGTGTCTTTGTTCACTGGTTGTTGTTTCTTCCTTCACCGGTTGTTGTGTCTTTGTTCACTGGTTGTTGTTTCGTCGTTCACAGGTTGTTGTGTCTTTGTTCACCGGTTGTTGTCTTCCTTCACCGGTTGTTGTGTCTTTGTTCGCCGGTTGTTGTGTCTTCCTTCACCGTTTGTTGTTTCTTTGTTCACCGGTTGTTGTGTCTTCCTTCACCGGTTGTTGTGCCTTTGTTCACCGGTTGTTGTGTCTTCCTTCACCGTTTGTTGTTTCTTTGTTCACCGGTTGTTGTTTCTTCCTTCACCGGGTTGTTGTGTCTTCCTTCACCGGTTGTTGTGTCTTTGTTCACCGGTTGTTGTTTCTTCTTTCACAGGTTGTTGTGTCTTTGTTCACAGGTTGTTGTGTCTTTGTTCACCGGTTGTTGTGCCTTTGTTCACCGGTTGTTGTGTCTTTGTTCACTGGTTGTTGTTTCTTCCTTCACCGGTTGTTGTGTCTTTGTTCACTGGTTGTTGTTTCGTCGTTCACCGGTTGTTGTGTCTTTGTTCACCGGTTGTTGTCTTCCTTCACCGGTTGTTGTGTCTTTGTTCGCCGGTTGTTGTGTCTTTGTTCACCGGTTGTTGTGTCTTTGTTCACCGGTTGTTGTCTTCCTTCACCGGTTGTTGTGCCATTGTTCACCGGTTGTTGTGTCTTCCTTCACCGTTTGCTGTTTCTTTGTTCACCGGTTGTTGTGTCTTCCTTCACCGGTTGTTGTGCCTTCCTTCACCGTTTGTTGTTTCTTTGTTCACCGGTTGTTGTGTCTTCCTTCACCGGTTGTTGTGCCTTTGTTCACCGGTTGTTGTGTCTTCCTTCACCGTTTGTTGTTTCTTTGTTCACCGGTTGTTGTTTCTTCCTTCACCGGGTTGTTGTGTCTTCCTTCACCGGTTGTTGTGTCTTTGTTCACCGGTTGTTGTTTCTTCTTTCACAGGTTGTTGTGTCTTTGTTCACCGGTTGTTGTGCCATTGTTCACCGGTTGTTGTGTCTTCCTTCACCGTTTGTTGTTTCTTTGTTCACCGGTTGTTGTTTCTTCCTTCACCGGTTGTTGTCTTTGTTCACCGGTTGTTGTTTCTTCCTTCACCGGTTGTTGTTTCTTCCTTCACCGGTTGTTGTGTCTTTGTTCACCGGTTGTTGTTTCTTCCTTCACCGGTTGTTGTGTCTTTGTTCACCGGTTGTTGTTTCTTCCTTCACCGGTTGTTGTGTCTTTGTTCACCGGTTGTTGTTTCTTCCTTCACCGGTTGTTGTCTTTGTTCACCGGTTGTTGTTTCTTCCTTCACCGGTTGTTGTATCTTTGTTCACCGGTTGTTGTTTCTTCCTTCACCGGGTTGTTGTGTCTTTGTTCACCGGTTGTTGTTTCTTCCTTCACCGGTTGTTGTGTCTTTGTTCACCGGTTGTTGTTTCTTCCTTCACCGGGTTGTTGTGTCTTTGTTCACCGGTTGTTGTTTCTTCCTTCACCGGTTGTTGTGTCTTTGTTCACCGGTTGTTGTTTCTTCTTTCACAGGTTGTTGTGTCTTTGTTCACCGGTTGTTGTTTCTTCCTTCACCGGTTGTTGTTTCTTCCTTCACCGGTTGTTGTGTCTTTGTTCACCGGTTGTTGTTTCTTCCTTCACCGGTTGTTGTTTCTTCCTTCACCAGTTGTTGTTTCTTCCTTCACCGGTTGTTGTGTCTTTGTTCACCGGTTGTTGTTTCTTCCTTCACCGGTTGTTGTTTCTTCCTTCACCGGTTGTTGTGTCTTCGTTCACCGGTTGTTGTTTCTTCGTTCACCGGTTGTTGTTTCTTCCTTCACCGGTTGTTGTTTCTTCCTTCACCGGTTGTTGTTTCTTCCTTCACCGTTTGTTGTTTCTTCCTTCACCGGGTTGTTGTTTCTTCCTTCACCGGTTGTTGTGTCTTTGTTCACCGGTTGTTGTTTCTTCCTTCACCGTTTGTTGTTTCTTTGTTCACCGGTTGTTGTTTCTTCCTTCACCGGTTGTTGTGTCTTTGTTCACCGGTTGTTGTTTCTTCCTTCACCGGTTGTTGTCTTTGTTCACCGGTTGTTGTTTCTTCCTTCACCGGTTGTTGTTTCTTCCTTCACCGGTTGTTGTGTCTTTGTTCACCGGTTGTTGTTTCTTCCTTCACCGGTTGTTGTGTCTTTGTTCACCGGTTGTTGTTTCTTCCTTCACCGGTTGTTGTGTCTTTGTTCACCGGTTGTTGTTTCTTCCTTCACCGGTTGTTGTCTTTGTTCACCGGTTGTTGTTTCTTCTTTCACAGGTTGTTGTGTCTTTGTTCACCGGTTGTTGTTTCTTCCTTCACCGGTTGTTGTTTCTTCCTTCACCGGTTGTTGTGTCTTTGTTCACCGGTTGTTGTTTCTTCCTTCACCGGTTGTTGTTTCTTCCTTCACCGGTTGTTGTTTCTTCCTTCACCGGTTGTTGTGTCTTTGTTCACCGGTTGTTGTTTCTTCCTTCACCGGTTGTTGTTTCTTCCTTCACCGGTTGTTGTGTCTTTGTTCACCGGTTGTTGTGTCTTTGTTCACCGGTTGTTGTGTCTTCTTTCACCGGTTGTTGTTGCGTCCCTGCGTTGTGTTCGTCCGTCTCTCCACCTCCTGCGTCCTTTCATGTCACATTTTCATTTTTGTTTGCTTTCCCGCCGTCGTTGTTGTGTTTACGTTTGCGCAGCCCACCTTGTGTTTGTTGTCGACTGCTGGGCTTTTTGTGTGGCGTCGTTCTTTTTTTAACTTCCTGTGGGCGGAGAGTCGTCACGGCGTCGTTCTCTGGGTTCATGTGGCGGGAAACAAAACGCAACAACAAAACATGTACATGTAAAGAAACAGACACAGTCTGAGCGCCTCACAGCTTACAGTCACACACACACACACACACACACACACACACACACACACACACACACACACACACACACACACACACACACACACACACACACACACACACACACACACACACACACACACACACACACACAGCATATGTCATGATTGTGCCATCATCCTTTGTAATAAACGGACGTAAATGGAGGCGAGGTTGGAGCGTGGGCGAGCTGGCTGGAGTGTGTCTTTTTATGTGTGTGTGTGTGTGTGCAGTACGTGCGCGTTGCCTAGCAACCAGTGGCGCCCTTCACTCTCCATCCCTCCGTCGCTCTGCAGATGCAACAGGTGTGAAACCTCCAGCCTCATGTTTTACCCGAGCCGCCGTGAAAACGATCCTCCGAGCTTCGCTCGTTGCTTCTCTAAGGTTCTCGCCGCGCCGGAGGCGTTTCTTCGCGGGGACGAAGCAAACATTAACGTTAAAAGCCGCGTGTCACAAAAAAAATTTAATAAAAAAACCCGTAAACCTTGTTTACACGACAACGGCAAAAAGGCTGAAGACGGTGTAGTTATCCTGTTCGGCCACTAGGGGGCTGTGGGTTGGGTTTTTTTCTTGTAATGAGAACGATTTTCTCTGAACACAGACAGTACGCCAAGTTGCATTGTTTTCACAGTGACTGTCAAAATAAGAGTACCAAGGAGGAAGCTCTACTGAGCACGTGCAGAACGACGACTTATCGTGTGTGTGTGTGTGTGTGTGTGTGTGTGTGTGTTTCAGTACTAAAAAAAACCAACGTCACCAACGTCATCCTGACCTGCTGACTGCATCATTAAGTTGGTGTTTCTGCCGTCTCCATGGAAACGGACGTCGTTTCCCCGTCGCCATGTTAAAATGCAAAACTTTTCTGAAAATGAAGAATGACACGTTTTCAGCTGAAGGAGTTTGGAAACGAGGCGGGACTTCCTGGTTTTGTTTCCTTTGATCAGCTGAAAATTCAAAGTGATGAAAGTAACTTTGGAGTGAAGATGAGACTCGGTCCTTCATCCATCAGCCTACTTCCTCTTCCTCCTCCTCCTCCTCTTCCTCTTCCTCCTCCTCCTCCTCCTCTTCCTCCTCCCTCCCTCCTCCTCCTCTTCCTCCTCCCTCCTCCTCCCTCCTCCTCCTCTTCTTCCTCCCCTTCCTCCTCCTCCTCCTCCTCCTCTTCCTCCTTCTCCTCCTCCTCCTTCCTCCTCCTCTTCCTCTTCCTCCCTCCTCTTCCTCTTCCTCTCCAGTCACTGTTGACGTCCGCGGCTCTCCCTCCTCCCCTCTCCCTCCTCCCCTCCCCTCCCCTCCCCTCTCCTCCCTCCTCCCTCCCTCCTCCCGGTTTCCACGCGGTCTCCTCCGGTGCAGTCATGTAGTCGTTGCGGCTCCGCTCCATCCCTCCGTCCTCCGCCGCGTCTCATCCTCACTTTATTCTTTTTATTCCACCTTCACTTATTCCCTCCGCTTCTTTTTCTCCCCCCCCCCCCCCCCCTTTGTTGGTTTGTTTGCGTGTGTTTTTTTTTTTTTTTTAATTTGGGGGAGTTGCGCGCGTCCGAGCGTTTGCACGCGTCTCTCAGCGGTGTTTGCGCTCCGTCCTGCGGCCGCTGCCCGGACCCCCCCTCCCCCCTCCCCCCTCCCTCTCTCTCTCTCCCTCCCCCGGTGCATCCCGCTCCAGAGCCGCCGCTGCGCTCCGCTCGTCCCGCGGCTGAGCTGGAAGCCTCCGGGGAGAAGCCGCACATGAGTGCGCCGCCGCTGATCCGCGCGCCGAGTCCGCTCCCGTTCCCGGGGGGGAACAACAACTCCAACTCTGGAGGAGGAGGAGGAGGAGGAGGAGGAGGAGGAGGGGGAGGGGGAGGGGGAGGAGGTGGCGGGGGGGTCAGGGGGGGTGATCTCTTTCCACATCCAGATCGGTCTGAGCCGGGAGCCGGTGCTGCTGGACGCCGCGGAGCTGAGCCTGAGTCAGGTCCGGGAGGTGGCCTGCTCCATCGTGGACCAGAAGGTAACCATGACAACAACCACGACAACAACCACGAGCACAACCAGGACCGGGTCCTGGTCCGGGTTCCTGCAGGTCCCGCAGCTCCACGGTCCTCCGGTGGAACGCCGCTGGAGCATCGGCGCTCTCAGATTGAGTTTGTTTCATCAGAAAAGTTTGCCGTTTCCACGGTAACGGGCTGAAACGGATGTCCGTTTCCATGGCAACGGCAGATAACACAGAACACACGTGCGGTCAGGGTCAGAGCCAGAAGTTACCCCGTTAGACGTCTAAACCCCCCCCCCCCCCAGTCCTGAATTTCACCACCTGCTTTAACGGTTAAATGACGAAATTTGATGTTGAATCTTAATTTGAAAGTTCGTGTAAACTTCCTGTTGATTAAAGTGAACTTTTATGAGGAAAGTCTGAAAAACTGAGCCGGCAACAGACGATCCCAGAGGCCTGGAGGGAGAATGTAGATTCTCTGGAACGCTGCAGTTTGGGGTTTTAGTTTAGTTTAGAGTTTTTACTTTTAGTGTTTTTGTTTTGTTTTGTTTTTTTTGTTTTGTTTTGTTTTGTTTAGTTTTTCACGTTTCCTGTGAGGGCCGGAGGCTCTGGAGAGTTTGTCAGAAGTTAAATAGATTCATACCTTCTTTTTTTTTAAATTTCTGTCCAATAAGTTTCTTTTCGGCTTTTGACGTTCTTCAGTCGTCAGCAGGAGCTGCGTTTGCTCGGTTGCCATGGAGACAGTGGCGTTGTGGTCAGGTGACCAAGTGTGACGATCCTGTCCCTCCTACACACTTTCTCACGCGCGTGTCTGTGTGTGTGTGTGTGTGTGTGTGTGTGTGTGTGTGTTATTTATTATTAGACAACTTTTACTTGTTTTCATTTACAAACTACTTCTTTGGGGAATAGTTGAGTTATTTTACTCGTAAATAGAATGTGACTAGTTACTTGGTCAAGTCAGTGAAGATAGTGAGGAAGATGCTCTATAATCTGGTGTTAAGAGGAGGAAGATGCTCTATAATCTGGTGTTAAGAGGAGGAAGATGCTCTATAATCTGGATTAGAGGAGGACGATGCTCTATAATCTGGATTCGAGGAGGAAGATGCTCTATAATCTGGTGTTAAGAGGAGGAAGATGCTCTATAATCTGGATTAGAGGAGGAAGATGCTCTATAATCTGGTGTTAAGAGGAGGAAGATGCTCTATAATCTGGATTAGAGGAGGAAGATGCTCTATAATCTGGATTCGAGGAGGAAGATGCTCTATAATCTGGTGTTAAGAGGAGGAAGATGCTCTATAATCTGGATTAGAGGAGGAAGATGCTCTATAATCTGGTGTTAAGAGGAGGAAGATGCTCTATAATCTGGATTAGAGGAGGAAGATGCTCTATAATCTGGATTCGAGGAGGAAGATGCTCTATAATCTGGTGTTAAGAGGAGGAAGATGCTCTATAATCTGGATTAGAGGAGGACGATGCTCTATAATCTGGATTAGAGGAGGAAGATGCTCTATAATCTGGATTCGAGGAGGAAGATGCTCTATAGTCTGGATTAGAGGAGGAAGATGCTCTATAATCTGATGTTAGAGGAGGGAAATGCTCTATAATCTGGATTAGAGGAGGAAGATGCTCTATAATCTGGTGTTAGAGGAGGAAGATTTTTTTTCACACCTTTTAACCAGATATTATTTCAGTTGTTTGAACTTACTTTAAAAAAAAAAAAAAAAATCGCTGATGTGACCTGCAGTGTGTGTGTGTGTGTGTGTGTGTGTGTGTGTGTGTGTGTGTGAGGAATAATCAATCCCATGTATAGACGATGTGCAGCGCCGCAGGCGGAGCATCCATAGCGTCACGCCATCAGTCGATGCTGCAGCTTTAACCTCCCTGAGCTCCTGGTTACTAACAGTCAGCGACAGATTACATTAAGTTACATTAAGTTACATTAAGTTACATTAAGTTACATTGTTCTGAGGAAGTTTCTCGTGAGCGTCCACCGTGAGCACGTGGGCGGAGTCATCACACTCTTCCTCCTGATGTGATGTGGAAAAACATCAGTTGGATATCAGTTCAAATAATAAATTAAATAGAATAGATTTTTTTAATATCTATTAATAATAATACAGTTGTTACGATGGAGCTTCACTGTCCGGTGTTTCGGTTTCACTGGTGCCCGTGTTAACTGGTGACCTCGGCAGCAGCCGACGCTAGAATGAGACAAACAGACGCTACTTTCATAGCAATGTGGTCAAACGGCGTTTCCATGACGACTGGTGGTCGTTAACATCTGCTACGACCAGACGCTGGAGGAAGAAGGTCACCAGTTAACAAGGGAACCAATTAATCCATAACACCGGTGGTAGAGAGTCGCTCCTGAATCCTCCTCGTCTCTACTCTCCTTTACTCTCGGGGAACCTGGAGGAAGAACCAGGAGGAGGAACCAGGAGGAACCAGGAGGAACCAGGAGGAGGAACCAGGAGGAGGAACCAGGAGGAGGAACCAGGAGGAACCAGGAGGAGGAACCAGGAGGAAGAACCAGGAGGAGGAACCAGGAGGAACCAGGAGGAGGAACCAGGAGGAACCAGGAGGAGGAACCAGGAGGAGGAACCAGGAGGAGGAACCAGGAGGAACCAGGACAGTACCCGATAGCGGCGACTCACGCAGCCTCAAGCCTCAATAGCGAGTCGAGTCGGCCGCCATGTTGTCGTTGTTAAGTGTCGTCATGGAGACGGTCGCGGCCTCATGGGGTCGAGGAGGCGGGGCGATGACATCATCACTTTCAGCTGATCTGCATCTTTGAACGTCTGAACTTTAAATCTAGAAAGATCCTGGATCTGAAGCTCAACAGTAAACTAACATCGGGTACACTATGTGCCCGGTGTACCCGGTGTACCCGTCGGTCACGTTGTACCCAGTGTACACAGTGTACATAATGTACCCATTGTACCCGTTGTACCCGTCGGTCACGTTGTACCCGGTGTACCCGTCGGTCACGTTGTACCCAGTGTACACAGTGTACATAATGTACCCATTGTACCCGTTGTACCCGTCGGTCACGTTGTACCCGGTGTACCCGTCGGTCACGTTGTACCCGGTGTACCCGGCGGTCACGTTGTACCCAGTGTACACAGTGTACATAATGTACCCATTGTACCCGTTGTACCCGTCGGTCACGTTGTACCCGTTGTACCCGTCGGTCACGTTGTACCCAGTGTACACAGTGTACATAATGTACCCATTGTACCCGTTGTACCCATCGGTCACGGTGTACCCGGTGTACCCGTCGGTCACGTTGTACCCGGTGTACCCGGTGGTCACGTTGTACCCGGTGTACCCGGCGGTCACGTTGCACCCGGTGTACCCGGTGGTCACATTGTACCCGGCGGTCACGGTGTACCCGGCGGTCACGGTGTACCCGGCGGTCACATTGTACCCGGCGGTCACGGTGTACCCGGCGGTCACGGTGTACCCGGCGGTCACGGTGTACCCGGCGGTCACGGTGTACCCGGTGGTCACATTGTACCCGGCGGTCACGGTGTACCCGGCGGTCACGGTGTACCCGGCGGTCACGGTGTACCCGGCGGTCACGGTGTACCCGGCGGTCACGGTGTACCCGGTGGTCACATTGTACCCGGCGGTCACGGTGTACCCGGCGGTCACGGTGTACCCGGCGTCCGGGTTCCTCAGCGTGTTTCTTCACAGCAGGTTACAAAAGCTCCGCCCACTAAGAAAGACACGCGGCTCCAACGTGGAATCGAACATTTCCTCGCTTATTTTTTCTTCACGTTTCATGTGAAAACACGTCTCGTTAATTCCGGCGCCACGAACCAAAAAGCCGTCAGGAGTGGTGAAAAGTGCGATGAAGGCGATTCACTTCCTCTCTGCTGGATTCAGCTTCACATCAACACCACATCTGACGTTCCTCACTTCATTCTGTTGTTTCCTGAACGGAACATTGTGGAGTTGATTAGGTCGTTTCACTGCTGCAGGACGTTTCCAGCCTCGTACTTCACTTCTACATGTATTTATACGAAGTGATTCTGGATTCTCTGTGACGTTGGTGAGCGGAACCTGCTGGTTCTTCCTGGTTTCATCGTCTTCGGGGAAAATCCCTCCTGGAACTCGTGTTTACGTTTCGTCTCTAACGTCTGTTCGCGGCCGTTAAACTGGGAAACTCCTGCTGGAGGAACTAATAAACATTCAGTTCAACAGAAACGTCACTGGAAGGAAAAAGTACTTTGGTTTTTTTTAGAAACTAAATCTGCAACAAATCCAATTAAATGATTGTAGTGGAAGTGAAAACGATGTAATTCCATTATTCCCAGTATTGACGGTGAAACAGTAGAAGTGAAGAGACACTTTGGAAAACTCCAGTTGGTTATTTGCCCAAGTTGCAGGAGCAACTGGAGCAACTGGGAGTAACTGGGATCAACTGGGAGCAACTAGGAGCAACTGGGAACAACTGGGGGCAACTAGGAGCAACTGGGAGCAACTGGGAGCAACTAGGAGCAACTGGGAGAAACTGGGAGCAACTGGGAGCAACTAGGAGCAACTGGGAGCAACAAGGAGCAACTGGGAGCAACTGTGAGCAACTAGGAGCAACAAGGAGCAACTGGGAGCAACTGGGAGCAACTAGGAGGAACAGGGGAGCAACTATGAGCAACTGGGAGAAACAAGGAGCAACTAGAAGCAACTGGGAGCAACTGAGAGGAACTGGGAGCAACTAGGAACAACTGGGGGCAACTAGGGGCAACTGGAAGCAACTAACAGCAACTCGGAGCAACTGGGAGCAACTGGGAGCAACTGGGAGCAACTGGGCGCAACTGAGGCCAGAAGAACCTTTGTACTACCAGGAGAACCTTCGTACTACCAGGAGAACCTTTGTACTACCAGGAGAACCTTCATCCTACCAGGAGAACCTTCGTCCTACCAGGAGAACCTTTGTACTACCAGGAGAACCTTCGTACTACCAAGAGAACCTTTGTACTACCAGGAGAACCTTTGTACTACCAGGAGAACCTTTGTACTACCAGGAGAACCTTCGTCCTACCAGGAGAACCTTTGTACTACCAGGAGAACCTTCGTACTACCAGGACCAGGAGAACCTTCGTCCTATCAGGAGAACCTTCGTACTACCAGGAGAACCTTCGTACTACCAGGAGAACCTTCATACTACCAGGACCAGGAGAACCTTCGTCCTACCAGGAGAACCTTCGTACTACCAGGAGAACCTTCGTCCTCCCAGGAGAACCTTCGTACTATCAGGAGAACCTTCGTACTACCAGGAGAACCTTCGTCCTCCCAGGAGAACCTTCGTACTACCAGGAGAACCTTCGTCCTACCAGGAGAACCTTCGTCCTCCCAGGAGAACCTTCATACTACCAGGAGAACCTTCGTCCTACCAGGAGAACCTTCGTACTACCAGGAGAACCTGCTCCAGCCCGTCTGTCGCTTTGTTCTCGTCTCGCCGGTCGGTTCCTCCTGGCTCAGCCAGAGTTCTACCGTCACAGACGGAGAACGTCCCCCAGTGGAGGACGGGCGTCCAAATAAAGTCTTCTAAAACGTGGACGTCAACAAAGTGCTGCAGTCGGTCGCTACGACGACGACGAAGCTCCGCCTCCAGGGAGTCCTGCCGACACAGATCTGTGTGTGTGTGTGTGTGTGTGTGTGTGTGTGTGTGTGTGTGTGTGTGTGTGTGTGTGTGTGTGTGTGTGTGTGTGTGTGTGTGTGTGAGTGGTGATAGTCAGTCGTCGGATTGGAAACGTTGAATTCTGCCTTTGTTCGCTCGCTCTGCAGGGGTTTCTCTGTTTTTCTGGCTTTTGCTTCGTGAACCGAACTGAACTGTGAAGCTGTTACCCAACGCCACACACACACACACACACACACACACACACACACACACACACACACACACACACACACACACACACACACACACACACACACACACACACACACACACACACACACACACACACACACACACGGTGTCAATGTCCTCATGAATGTGATAGATGTCCTCGTTCTCACTCGGGCGATCGGAGAGAAGAAAACCCTCGGTGGAGTTTGTGAATGTGAGGCTGTTCCTCCTCAGTTACACAAACTCACAATGTTGTTGTTGTTATTTTCTTTTCTCTCCTTATCCAAGAAAGCAAATCAAACCAAAATCTCGTCCAAAAGCCACAAAGTGAGACGTCGAAGTCCTGAAAACCAATATGCCACCGGAGACTCTTCAGACGCTTTGAAACGCAAGACGAGCTCCAGTAAATATTTTTATCCCAGCAACTCGAGTAAATTCTCACCATGAGCCACGCTAAGTTCTACTATCCACTGTCTCGGTTCTTTACAAACCGAGGACACGAGCGTTGACGTGAACTCTGGTTCGTACGAAGAGTTCCACCTCCATGTTTACAAAAAAACATCTTCATTGACACAGACCTTCGTCTCCACCTGGTTCAGAGCTGCTCTAACCGGCCAGACCAGTAGGGGGCAGTGCAACGAGAAGCATGACGCCACTGCTGGGCAGCTGCTAGCTTGTTAGCTTAGCCACCGGCACCAGTCAGCTTGTTCATTTAGCCACTGGTGTCAGTCAGCTAGTAGCTTGTTAGCTTAGCCACTTGTGTTTTGTCAGCTAGTAGCTTGTTAGCTTAGCCACTTGTGTTTTGTCAGCTAGTAGCTTGTTAGCTTAGCCACCTGCACCAGTCAGCTTGTTCATTTAGCCACTGGTGTCAGTCAGCTAGTAGCTTGTTAGCTTAGCCACTTGTGTTTTGTCAGCTAGTAGCTTGTTAGCTTAGCCACCTGCACCAGTCAGCTTGTTCATTTAGCCACTGGTGTCAGTCAGCTAGTAGCTTGTTAGCTTAGCCACTTGTGTTTTGTCAGCTAGTAGCTTGTTAGCTTAGCCACCTGCACCAGTCAGCTTGTTCATTTAGCCACTGGTGTCAGTCAGCTAGTAGCTTGTTAGCTTAGCCACTTGTGTTTTGTCAGCTAGTAGCTTGTTAGCTTAGCCACCTGCACCAGTCAGCTATTAGCTTGTTAAGTTAGCCACTGGTGTCAGTCAGCTAGTAGCTTGTTTGCTTAGCCACTGGTGTCAGTCAGCTAGTAGCTTGTTAAGTTAGCCACTTGTGTTTTGTCAGCTAGTAGCTTGTTAGCTTAGCCACCTGCACCAGTCAGCTATTAGCTTGTTAAGTTAGCCACTGGTGTCAGTCAGCTAGTAGGTTGTTAGCTTAGCCACCTGCACCAGTCAGCTATTAGCTTGTTAAGTTAGTTACTGGTGTCAGTCAGCTAGTAGCTTGTCATCTTAGCCACCGCACCAATCAGCTAGTAGCTTGTTAAGTTAGCCACTAGTGCCTAACTTAGTCAGCTAGTAACTTGTTAGCTTAGTCAC
>NC_137666.1:5000-45000 GCF_963422515.1 Blennius ocellaris | reverse complement strand
CCCGGAGTGCGGTTTCTATGGAATGTACGAGAAGATCCTGCTGTTCCGCCATGACGCCGCCTGCGACAACAAGCTGCAGCTGCTGCGGTCGGCGTCGCAGATCCAGGAGGGAGACCTGGTGGAGGCCGTGCTGTCAGGTGAGACCCCCCCCCCCCCGCAGGAAATCACCTGCGTGTGCAGCCCGACCAGCTGATTGGTCGAGGGTTTTTTTGTTGTTTTTTTTACCCGGCTGGAGGTGTCGTTTCGTCTCGGTGGGGTGAATCAGCCGACACGTTGATTGGTTGTTTACAGGTAAACGTCAGGAAGCCGAACAACAAACTCCGGCAGTGAGTGAAACAAGAGTAAACAAAAATAAGAGACAGAGCAAACAACAAAACAAACGAGTGTCGATTATTTTGGTACGACGTCGTTTTGTTCATAATGTCAGATCGTTCAGCCGTTTCCCCGAAAGTCCGTTTCCGTAGAACTCAGAAAGAAATCAGTCAAAAACATGAAACATCAGTTGCCTTGGAAAAGTAATGTGATTACTAGTTACTCCTTTAAAAGTAGCTTAGTTACTTAAAGGGGCGAAGTCAGATTACGAGTTACTTTTTAGTTACTTTCAGCAGTTGCTGACCACGCCCCCTCCTCACCCCTTCAGCATAAAAATGGCAGCCCCCAAAAAGGGGCGGGGCTTCTTGCCAGTATGCGTTTCCACTAAAGAAAATGAGAAAAGTCGGGAAACGTCTCGTGTCGTCGCTGCAACGATAAGATTTTATTCTTTTGAGTTTCCTGAACGTGATTGGGTGAGAGTGGAGAAGGGGGCGGGGCTTGTTCCAGTGTTTATATCGTCTCCACCCCTGGTTGATATCGTCTCCACCTCTGGTTATCGTCTCCACCCACAGTGTTTGTTTTCTGGTACTGGGTTAACAAGTTAGCAACGAGCGCTAATTCCTCCACATACACTTAATGCATCCCGACAAGAACGACCTACCACACACACACGCACACGCACACACGCACACACACACACACACACACACACACACACACACATACACAAAGTCATTTTGTGAAGCATATAATAACAGTCCGGGAGCTCGTTCACTCTCCCAAACGTACGTCGGCCCTCTAAACAAAAGCCATAAACAATAATTTGAATAAATGGAGGTAATTTCCTGCAGCAGAATGTCTAATCAGAGACGTATTCTACTGGAGGGTGTGTGTGTGTGTGTGTGTGTGTGTGTGTGTGTGTGTGTGTGTGTGTGTGTGTGTGTGTGTGTGTGTGTGTGCGCAAAATAGGGAAAAACGACTAAACGCGGTGAAGGACACGGAGGAAGAGGCGAGGCGGCGAGGAAGCGTCCCTAACTAGCCACGGCGGCCGCTGCCAAGCCTGCCGGCCAACTGAAACAACGGCGGCTCCATCTGCGCGGCGCTAAGAGCCTCTCGTCGCTCCAAACATTTACAAAATACCCGCTAACAACCCATTCATTACTCTTTGTCCGCCGCCGCGCTGTTTATCTCCCGCCGCCGCTCCATCTCCGGCCAGTCGAGGGGCGAAGCGCCGCTCGCGTCTCACCACGTCCCGCCGCTGAATATCGCTAACAGCCTGCGCCGCGGGGTGGAGGTGGTGGGGGGGGACATGTCCTCTGAAAGCGCGATGAGACGCCCCCGCCGCGCTCTGGTGGCGATGAAGGAACACGAGTGTTTCCTCACGCCGTGACGTCATGCGGCCGAACCGCTCTGGACAGGAAGTGGCTCCGGTTCAGTCACACGCCGCGCAAACGTTAGCGCTACTTTAGCGGGAGATCGATTAGAGGAGTCGTCACGGCGGTCCTCGTTAAAACAAGCGTTGGTTTGGGGTTTGATGGTTTTATCGTCTCTTTGGTTTCTTGCGCGGCTCCCGGCTTCCCGCCGAGGTTTTGTGAAAACAGCTGGAGGATGTTTGGGCTCAGATGGCCGCCGGCCCGCCAGCTGGGGAGGGGACATGGAGGGGACATGGAGGAGACATGGAGGAAGACATGGAGGAAGACATTGAGGACACATGGAGGAAGACATGGAGGAGACATGGAGGAAGACATGGAGGAGACATGGAGGAAGACATGGAGGAAGACATGGAGGAGACATGGAGGAAGACATTGAGGACACATGGAGAAGACATGGAGGAAACATGGAGGAAGACATTGAGGAAGACATTGAGGAAACATGGAGGAAGACATTGAGGAAACATGGAGGAAGACATTGAGGAAACATGGAGGAAGACATAGAGGAAGACATTGAGGAAACATGGAGGAAGACATGGAGGAAGACATGGAGGAGCCATGGAGGAAACATGGAGGAAGACATTGAGGAAACATGGAGGAAGACATGGAGGAAACATGGAGGAAGACATTGAGGAAGACATTGAGGAAACATGGAGGAAGACATTGAGGACACATGGAGAAGACATGGAGGAAACATGGAGGAAGACATTGAGGAAGACATTGAGGAAACATGGAGGAAGACATTGAGGAAACATGGAGGAAGACATTGAGGAAACATGGAGGAAGACATAGAGGAAGACATTGAGGAAACATGGAGGAAGACATGGAGGAGACATGGAGGAAACATGGAGGAAGACATTGAGGAAGACATTGAGGAAACATGGAGGAAGACATGGAGGAAACATGGAGGAAGACATTGAGGAAGACATTGAGGAAACATGGAGGAAGACATTGAGGAAGACATTGAGGAAACATGGAGGAAGACATTGAGGAAACATGGAGGAAGACATTGAGGAAACATGGAGGAAGACATGGAGGAAACATGGAGGAAGACATGGAGGAGACAGAGGAAAAATGGAGGAAGACATGGAGGAAGACATTGAGGAAGACATGGAGGAGACATGGAGGAAGACATTGAGGACACATGGAGAAGACATGGAGGAAACATGGAGGAAGACATTGAGGAAACATGGAGGAAGACATTGAGGAAGACATTGAGGAAACATGGAGGAAGACATTGAGGAAACATGGAGGAAGACATTGAGGAAACATGGAGGAAGACTGAGGAAACATGGAGGAAACATGGAGGAAGACATTGAGGAAACATGGAGGAAGACATTGAGGAAACATGGAGGAAACATGGAGGAAGACACAGAGGAAGACATGGAGGAAACATGGAGGAAGACATGGAGGAGACAGAGGAAAAATGGAGGAAGACATGGAGGAAGACATGTAAGAAGGGAGGGAGGTAAGGAGGGAGGTAAGGAGGGAAGTAAGCAGTGACCTTGCCTGTCTCCTTCACATTTCATTAGTTTGTTTCATTCATCTGAAGTTTTCAGTCGTTTTGAGTCTTACAGTGACGATCCACCAGCTGTCCTTCCTGTCCATGTCCTCTTTATCTGAAATTCTCACGTCTTCCACGTTTCTAATAGAAACCCCTCCTCTTGTCTCGTGTCCTCTGTCTGTCCACAGCCTCGGCCACGGTGGAGGACTTCCAGATCCGTCCTCACTGCCTGTTCGTCCACTCGTACCGGGCGCCGGCCTTCTGCGACCACTGCGGCGAGATGCTGTGGGGACTCGTCCGGCAGGGACTCAAGTGTGAAGGTGAGACTCTCGGGGGTTGCGTGTGAAGTCCCGGAGGACGCTGAGGGGACGCTCTGCTGTCTCTGCGTGTGTCCCCAGGATGCGGGCTGAACTACCACAAGCGCTGTGCCTTTAAGATCCCCAACAACTGCACCGGGGTGAGGAGGCGCCGTCCGTCCAACGTCTCCCTCACCGGCGTCGGCGGCGTCATCAACCTGGGACGCCCGCTCTCTGCCGAGCCGTCGCCGCCACACGGCGCCGACGACGCGCTACTGGTCAGTGCAAGGAGGACACTTTTGGACACTGTCCATTGTCTGATGGCAGTTTGGTTTAAATGAACAGAGATTGTTGTCCAAAGACGGTGGGACAGTCCATTTCCTGCCATTTAGGTTTACTGCCTATCAGAACTGGACCGTCCATTGTCCATAGTCGTGGGACGTCCTATCACCTGTGGACTGTGTCAACAGTGGGGCCGTCCACTGTCTGTGGACAAATGGACATCCCAGTGGACTGACGTTGTTGTTAAAGACGGTGGTCTTTAACAACAACGTCAGTCCACTGGGATGAGCTACCTCTTTGTAACCACATGTGGACGGTCCATCGTCTGAGGACAGTTTATTGGACAATCTTCAGTGTGGACAGTAACTACTTCTAACAAGGGACTGTCCATTGTCTGACATGATTCTAGGACAACTCATCCACAGACACCTCGTCCAGGGACAAGTTGTCTGAGGACGAGTTGTCCGTGCACCAGGTCACATGGCATCAGGTTACTATGGCAACCAGTCCGTTGTCTGTGGTCAGTGTTCCGTGAGAGTAGTTGTATGAAACTGAATATTTTCCTTTTGTCTCCATGTGTCCCTCTGATCCAGTCTCCCGTCAGTCCCAGCATGGAGGTAAACGTCCCGCCGAAGCTTCTTTTTTTTTTTTTTTAAACCTCAAAAACGTACATTTTCCCGTCGTCTCTTCATCCGTCTTTCCTTCCTTCCTTCGTCCCGCAGCAGAAGAGTCAGCTGGACTACTTCCCCGGCAGAGAGCGGCGCTCCAGCTCCCAGTCGTACATCGGCCGTCCCATCGAGTTGGACAAGATCCTCCTGTCCAAGGTCAAGGTCCCCCACACCTTCCTGATCCACTCCTACACCCGGCCCACCGTCTGCCAGCACTGCAAGAAGCTGCTGAAGGGGCTGTTCCGCCAGGGTCTGCAGTGCAAAGGTGAGGCACCACCACCGCCCGGGGGCACCACCGCCGCCCGGGGGCACCACCGCCCGGGGGCACCACCGCCGCCCAGGGGCACCACCGCCCGGGGGCACCACCGCCACAGCGAGGAGCCTGATGTGTCCCGCGTCACGGAGTGTCTCCGTTCTGTCTCCTCAGATTGTAAATTCAACTGCCACAAACGATGCGCCGGAAAAGTGCCGAACAACTGCCTGGGGGAGGTTTCCAAGAACGGAGGCAAGTGTCTGTGGTTCCCTTGTCCTCCATACCGTCTGTACGGACAGCAGGACAGTATCTGTGGTCCCCTCGTCCTCCATACCGTCTGTACGGACAGCAGGACAGTATCTGTGGTCCCCTCGTCCTCCATACCGTCTGTACGGACAGCAGGACAGTATCTGTGGTCCCCTCGTCCTCCATACCGTCTGTACGGACAGCAGGACAGTATCTGTGGTCCCCTCGTCCTCCATACCGTCTGTACGGACAGCAGGACAGTATCTGTGGTCCCCTCGTCCTCCATACCGTCTGTACGGACAGCAGGACAGCATCTGTGGTCCCCTCGTCCTCCATACCGTCTGTACGGACAGCAGGACAGTATCTGTGGTCCCCTCGTCCTCCATACCGTCTGTACGGACAGCAGGACAGTATCTGTGGTCCCCTCGTCCTCCATACCGTCTGTAGGGACAGCAGGACAGTCCAGTGTCTGTGGTTCCCTCGTCCTCCATACCGTCTGTAGGGACAGCAGGACAGTCCAGTGTCTGTGGTTCCCTCGTCCTCCATACCGTCTGTAGGGACAGCAGGACAGTGTCTGTGGTTCCCTCGTCCTCCATACCGTCTGTAGGGACAGCAGGACAGTGTCTGTGGTTCCCTCGTCCTCCATACCGTGTGTAGGGACAGCAGGACAGTCCAGTGTCTGTGGTTCCCTCGTCCTCCATACCATCTGTAGGGACAGCAGGACAGTATCTGTGGTTCCCTCGTCCTCCATACCGTCTGTAGGGACAGCAGGACAGTATCTGTGGTCCCCTCGTCCTCCATACCATCTGTAGGGACAGCAGGACAGTGTCTGTGGTTCCCTCGTCCTCCATACCATCTGTAGGGACAGCAGGACAGTATCTGTGGTTCCCTCGTCCTCCATACCGTCTGTAGGGACAGCAGGACAGTATCTGTGGTCCCCTCGTCCTCCATACCATCTGTAGGGACAGCAGGACAGTATCTGTGGTTCCCTCGTCCTCCATACCGTCTGTAGGGACAGCAGGACAGTGTCTGTGGTTCCCTCGTCCTCCATACCGTGTGTAGGGACAGCAGGACAGTGTCTGTGTCCAGGATGTGGACCGTACCGTCTTCACCTCCAGACCGTCTGATTTTTTTCACGCCGCCGTCGTTTCCGTCGTTTTCTCTCAGAGCTGCTGAGTCCGGGGGCGGAGTCAGACGTGGCCATGGCGGAGGGTTGCCTTGACGACCACGACATGATGGACCGAGGCGGCGGCCTGCTGGACGACATGGACGAAGCTCTGACATCAGAGGGCGGCCTGCTGCTGGAGGCGGGGCCAAGCGACCTGTGTGACCTCCAGGACCCCGACCTGGACGAGTCCAACCGAGCCATCAGGTACACACACACACACACACACACACACACACACACACACACACAGGTCTCAGTGTGGTTTGCCCCGCCCCCTCGCAGCCCGTCCACCAGTAACAACATCCCCCTGATGCGAGTGGTTCAGTCCGTCAAACACACCAAGAGGAAGAGCAGCAACGTGATGAAGGAGGGATGGATGGTCCACTGCACCAGCAAGGACTCTCTGGTACCTGTTTACTTGTTTACATGTTTGTTTACATGTTTGTTTACAGCGCCAGGCCAGCGGCGTTGGGTTGTTTTGCAAAACAAGTAAATGAAAACGTAACAAAACACAGACGATTCAAAGCCTGTTGCTCCTGAAGAGTTTTAAGAAGTGTTTACAAACGATGGTTTTTACAAACGATGGTTTTAAGAAGTGTTTACAAACGATGGTTTTTACAAACGATGGTTTTAAGAAGTGTTTACAAACGATGGTTTTTACAAACGATGGTTTTAAGAAGTGTTTACAAACGATGGTTTTTACAAACGATGGTTTTAAGAAGTGTTTACAAACGATGGTTTTTACAAACGATGGTTTTAAGAAGTGTTTACAAACGATGGTTTTAAGAAGTGTTTACAAACGATGGTTTTAAGATGTGTTTACAAACGATGGTTTTAGGAAGTGTTTACAAACGATGGTTTTTACAAACGATGGTTTTAAGAAGTGTTTACAAACGAGGGTTTTAGGAAGTGTTTACAAACGATGGTGGTTTGTCCGTTCAGTCTGATTCTGGTTTCGTCTCCGTTCGTTCGTTCGTTTCGTTTGTTTGTTTACGTTGTTCGGTCGGCAGGAGGCCTAAACATGGCCGCCGCTGGAGCAGAACGCCGTGGTCGTTTCTCAACGTTGTTCTTGTTTGTTGTTTTCCCTGCAGAGGAAGCGTCACTACTGGCGCCTGGACAGTAAATGCATCACGCTGTTCCAGAACGACACAGGAAGTAAATACTACAAGGTAAACAAACGCGCTGGTGTGTTGTTGCTACAAAGAGTCCGTCCAATCAGACAAGAGCGTCTGAACCCCCCTCCCCCCCCTGCAGGAGATCCCTCTGTCGGAGATCTTGTCCCTGGAGCCGGCGCCGGCCTTCTCGCCGCTGCCGGACGGCGCCAACCCGCACTGCTTCCAGATCGCCACCGCCGCCCTGGTGTACTACGTGGGGGAGAACCTGTCGCGGGCCGAGTCCTCGCTCAGCGGCAGCGGCGTCCTGGTCAGACCCGCTCCTCCTCCTCCTCCTCCTCCTCCTCCTCCTCGCCGACGCCGCCGCGGCGCTCCGCCTCACTGACCTGTTGACCCGTTCCAGGTGAGCGGCGTGGGGCAGGACGTGGCTCGCATGTGGGAGATGGCCATCCAGCACGCGCTGATGCCGGCGGTGTCCACCGGGGTGTGCCGCAGCTCCCACCGCACCGGACACAGTAAGGCTCCGCCCCCCCCCCGCGCTTCCAACAGGAAACGGGAAGCTTCACCCACTGTTTCTGGTGTTCATCGTCACGGCAACCACGGATCGGTCGCTGGAAACGCACGTTTTTGAAAACTACTTCCAAGGTGGAGCTTCTTCTGAAAAGCTCCACCTCTGTGGAAGTGGGTAAAACGCAACTTTTTGAAAATGCTGAGTTGTTGTCGAAATGAGGAAAATGCAACTTTTTGAAAATGCTGAGTCATGGAAGTGAGGTAAACGCAACTTTATGAAAATGCTGAGTCGTGGAAGTGGGTAAAACGCAACTTTTTGAACATGCCGAGCCGTGGAAATGAGTAAAACGCAACTTTTTGAAAATGCTGTCATGGAAATGAGTAAAACACAACTTTTTGAAAATGCTGAATCATGGAAATGAGTAAAACGCAACTTTTTGAAAATGCTGAATCATGGAAATGAGTAAAACGCAACTTTTTGAAAATGCTGAATCATGGAAATGAGTAAAACACAACTTTTTGAACATGCCGAGTCATGGAAATGAGGAAAACGCAACGTTTTTAAAATGCTGTCATGGAAATGAGGAAAACGCAACTTTTTGAAAATGCTGAGTCGTCGCGGAAACAGGAGAAAAATGCCAATTTTCATGAAATGCCTGTTTTCATAAAAAGCCTAAAACTCAAAGTTAGTAACTGATTTATTTAGTTTGTGTGAATCGCACTTCAACGACCCCAGAAGAAGAAGAAGAAGCAGAAGAAGAAGACGAAGAAGAAGAAGCAGAAGAAGAAGAAGAAGAAGACGAAGAAGAAGAAGAAGGAGCCTCACCACCACCTTTGATCTCTGGCGCCCCCATAAGGCGGCACCAGGCGGCAGCAGGGAATTTCTCTCTGTGGAGTCCTTCATGTGCTGTAAAGCCAATATACTGAGCACACACACACACACACACACACACACACACACACACACACACACACACACACACACACACACACACACACACACACACACACACACACACACACACACACACACACACACACACACACTGAACCCTTCAGAGATATTTCAGAGCCTCACTGACGTCAAACTCGCCGTGACTAAAGCTTCACGGTGGTCGTAGTACGAGTTCTGACCGAAATAATTAGAGGAGGAGGAGGAGGAGGGGGAGGAGGAGGAAGAGGAGGAGGAGGAGGAGGAGGAGGAGGAGGTGAACACTGTGTCGACTGAAATCTGTTTTTAACCTCCAGAATGTTTCTGTTTCTCCTGCAGAGGAAGTTTCAGTCAGTATCTCAGTGTCCAACTGTCAGATCCAGGAGAACGTGGTGAGAACACACACACACACACACACACACACACACACACACACACACACACACACACACACACACACACACACACACACACACACACACACACACACACACACACACACACACACACACACGTCGTGTTCTGTTTATATTTACATTCCCTCGTCGTCTGAGTCGATTTTTCGTCTCATTCGATTGATTAATATTTAACGTGTGAAACGTTCACGACTCCAAATAAAACCTCGTCACTCTCTGACGTGCAAAAACTTCAAAATAAAATAAAAAAGCGGAAAAAAAAAACACAGAGCCGAGCCTCATGCACGCAAACGTGTCGGCGAGGACACGGCGTCCCCGTCTGCTCGTCCCCCACGTCTCCTCGTCCCCCCGTCCCCTCGTCTCCCCGTCCCCCCGTCTCCTCGTCCCCCCCGTCCCTCCGTCTCCCCGTCTCCTCGTCCCCCCGTCTCCTCATCCCCCCGTCCCCTCGTCTCCCCGTCCCCCCCGTCCCTCCGTCTCCCCGTCCCCCCCGTCTCCTCGTCCCTCCGTCTCCACGTCCCCTCGTCCCCCCCGTCTCCTCGTCCCCCCGTCTCCTCGTCCCTCCGTCTCCACGTCCCCCCGTCTCCTCGTCTCCCCGTCTCCTCGTCCCCCCCGTCTCCTCGTCCCCCCCGTCTCCTCGTCCCCTCGTCCCTCCGTCTCCACGTCCCCCCGTCTCCTCGTCCCCCCCGTCTCCTCGTCCCTCCGTCTCCACGTCTCCTCGTCTCCCCGTCCCCCCCGTCTCCTCGTCCCTCCGTCTCCACGTCCCCCCGTCTCCTCGTCTCCCCGTCCCCCCCGTCTCCTCGTCCCCCCCGTCTCCTCGTCCCCCCCCGTCTCACCTCGCCGCCTCGGAGGTGAGCGCGTCTTCCAGAAACCTCGAGCGGAGATTACTGTGATTACTCACTCAGCCAAACGGTTGCCACGGCGACCATGGTAATTAGGCAGCACGCTCTGGGGGAGGGGGCTGGAGTGGGGGGGGGTTATAATATTGTATTTCTGTCCTCGCCGCCGCTCGAGGTGTGATATTAGGCTGTCAGCTGACGGCGGGGAGACGGGAGACGTGATCGCAGACAAATGAAGGAGAAAATATTTGGTGGTTGTGGTGTCAAAGCTGCGGCGGATCGCGGGGAGGAGGGGGGAGGGGGGGAGGGGGGGAGGGGGGGAGGGGGGGAGGGGGGAGGGGGGGGGCGCTCCGGGGGCTCCCGGCACCGCGGGGAATCATAAAAACCACCAAAAAAAACAACCCGTCAGAGCTCCTCTGAGGAGGGAAAGAAAAAAAAAAGAAAAATCCTCCGCCAGGTGATGCATTCATGTGATTTAAATTCATTTCCTCGGTTGATTCTGCTGCGAATTCTGAATTACTGAGTCTCTGGAACGACATTTAAAAAAAAAAAAAAAAAAAAAAAAAGGCTTCCAGACACACATTTAAAGGTCCCGTTATGCAGAATTTACTTTCTACAATGCGTCAGCCTCACCTGTGTGTGTGTGTGTGTGTGTGTGTGTGTGTGTGTGTGTGTCGTGCCGTCACTCGATCCACTTCCTACTGAAGGCGAGTCTGAGACTTTCCCTTCATGACATCATGTGGGGAAATGACACTCTAAAGCAGTGATTTTCAACCTTTTTGAGCCAAGACACACTTTTTTCTTTGTAAACATCTGGAGTCACACCCTCACCTGAAAATGTTAAAATGTGAAACTCTGTAGCCTCTATTAACAATATAAAGTCTTTCTCATCAAAGTTTTATCAACAGGAATCCAGTAAATCCAGAAAGCAAGGACTTTTTTTAATAGTGCCTCCGTCAGTGTGAAACCTGGACCTGATGGATGAAGAGCTGAGATCCTGGTTTTCAAAAACTTCTCCATCAGTCACTGACACAGTACTTTGATACAAGATGGTAGCAGGAGGTGGAGATGAACCACACTGACGTCTGTCACTTTACATTTCACCGGCAAAGTTCTGTGCTGCCCTCTAGTGGTGAAGAGTATTTATACAGGATTACTCTGCAACACACTGTCGCTGTGAGAGCAAAGGTTTTATTTTAGAAAATAATGTGGAATTGGATAATTTCCCACGGTTCAGCTGACGATCTGGAGGAAACACCAGAGGTTGAGAAACTCTGGTCTAATCTACACGTGATGGTGATGCTAGTTTGTTTTTTGTCTTTTTTGTAACTTTCTCTGGATTCGCTTGGTGCTGCTGGTGGCTTTGGGGGCAGTTTTTGATTGTAAAGTGTTGACGGGTTCAAACTGCAGGAAACACTGGGAGACGATGTGACGGTGAAGCTGCTCAGCTGGTGTGGATGAAGTACTGGTGCATAGTAGAGCCTTACATTGGATTCTGATTGTGTACTTACTGTAGGACATAATGTGTGTGTGTGGGGGGGGGGGGGGGGGGGACTGGCCCTGATAATTCATCTACGACCTCCAGATGTCACTTTATTGACCCGTAATCTGAAATTATATAGAAGAAGATGCTCTATAATCTGGATTAGTGGAGGTAAAGGCCCCGTGTACAGTTTTTTCCAGTACAAAGGTACTATTCTTTTATTGTTTCAGAAAAGTTTCCCCACATTTTGAAAATGACATCCGTTTACATGGGATCATCAGAAATGCTGAAAACAACGCAGCTTTGTGTGTCTGCAGTCGCCCTTGTACCTGTTACCGTGACAACACCAGAACATGAAAGCTCACTGTGAACATCAAAGCCGTGGATCATGTTATGCCTTGTTAGTGAACATGAAAGGCCTGGGATCATGTTATGATGTCATGTGAACATGAAAGCTTTGATGTCCGCAGGTATAAAAGCCCACGAGGTTCCAGAGGTGTTACAGATCGATACAACATTGCAGTGGAGAGCAGTTTTACGAATTTTACGAATTTTACGAATTTTACGAGTTACAAGTCAAAACATGTCGCAGGATTTTACTTCAGGAATGGAAAGCGCACAGCAGACGACTGCGGGACGCAGTTGTGATGCAATCAAACAATTGAAAAACGAGCTCAGCTTTTACAGAACGTTGAGCAACGACCAGATGGAGAAATACATGAAGCTCTGGCGTCGACTAAGGAGCGTGGAGGAAGACCGAGAACAACTGGCCCAAGCTCTGGAGGGGTCCAAAGGGGACGTGGAGGGGGAAGTGGACACTCAGGGGGAGGACAGAGTTGAAGACGGATCGGGAATGCACTGCCAGTGCAAGAAGGATCTGGGCCAGCCTCCTCCAGTCGTCTGCAGCTTGAAAGACGATGAGAAGCTGCTGAAAGAGAAGGAGGAGTTGAGCAGCCGGGTCGGAGCTCTGGAGACCAAACTGGAAAAGTTGGACTCTGAACTCCAAGACAAGGACCAACGGCTGAGAGACAAGGACCAGGAGGTTCAGGCCTTGGAAAAGAGTCTCCAGTCACAAAGTGAAGAACTGGAACTCAAGGAGACCGAGTGCGAGTACCTCAAAAAGGAACTGAAGGACGACGCAACGATCCACTGGACCAACCTGGAGATGTACGTGAGTCAAATGGAGAGGTCCAAGGCTGAGGAGGAGAGGTCCAAGGCCCAACTGGTTCAGGCCTTGGAACAGAGTCTCCAGTCACAAAGTGAAGAAACTGAGCGGAAATTGAAGGAAAGAGACGACAAAATCAATGAGCTGTCGTACGCCTTGAGTCATCAGGCAGAGCTGCACAAGGACTACATAGAGGTCAGTGTCACCAACACTCACCAGCTCGAGTTGGAAGTGGAAACCCTCACAAATGACCTGGAACTCAAGGAGACCGAGTGCGAGTACCTCAAAAAGGAACTGAAGGACGATGCAACGATCCACTGGACCAACCTGGAGATGTACGTGGGTCAAATGGAGAGGTCCAAGGCTGAGGAGGAGAGGTCCAAGGCCGAACTGGAGAGGACGATGGAAACCAAGCTGAAGGAAGCAGCTGAGGAGAAATCCGCCCTGCAGTCTGAGTACGAGGAGGAAGTCCGTCAACTTTCTGCAGTCGTCTCAAGTCTGAAAGACGAGAATGAGAAGCTGCTGAGACAGAAGGAGGAGGAGGTTCAGGCCTTGGAAAAGAGTGTCCAGTTAGAAAGAGAAGAAAATGAGAGGAAGTTGCAGGAGAAAGACGGTGAAATCAACCAGCTGTCGTACGCCTTGAATGAGGCAGAGCTGGGCGAGGAGATGCTCATAGAGGAATGTACCACCAAGAATCACACGCTCCAAGTGAAACTGGAAACCATCACAAAAAGGGTGGACAAGACAATCACGCTACATAGAGAAGAAACTGAGCAGAAGTTGAAGGAGCGAGACGACAAAATCAATGAGCTGTCGTACGCCTTGAGTCATCAGGCAGAGCTGCACAAGGACTACATAGAGGTCAGTGTCACCAACACTCACCAGCTCGAGTTGGAAGTGGAAACCCTCACGAATGACCTGGAACTCAAGGAGACCGAGTGCAAGTACCTCAAAAAGGAACTGAAGGACGACGCAACGATCCACTGGACCAACCTGGAGATGTACGTGAGTCAAATGGAGAGGTCCAAGGCTGAGGAGGAGAGGTCCAAGGCCGAACTGGTTCAGGCCTTGGAACAGAGTCTCCAGTCACAAAGTGAAGAAACTGAGCGGAAATTGAAGGAAAGAGACGACAAAATCAATGAACTGTCGTACGCCTTGAGTCATCAGGCAGAGCTGCACAATGACTACATAGAGGTCAGTGTCACCAACACTCACCAGCTCGAATTGGAAGTGGAAACCCTCATGAATGACCTGGAACTCAAGGAGACAGAGTGCGAGGACCTCAAAAAGGAAGTGCAGGAACTGAATGATGGTCGAACAAACATCAGGACCAACCTAGAGATGTCCCAGGATATACTAGAGAAGGCCAAGGCTGATTTGGAGATGAAACTAGTACAGTGGCACCTTGAAGTCCAACACAAGGACCAACATCTGAGAGACCAGGAGCTGAAGGTCTGGGCCTTGGAAAAGAGTCTCCAGTTAGAAAGAGAAGAAAATGAGAGGAAGTTGCAGGAGAAAGACGGCAAAATCAATGAGCTGTCGTACGCCTTGAGTCATCAGGCAGAGCTGCACAAGGACTACATAGAGGTCAGTGTCACCAACACTCACCAGCTCGAGTTGGAAGTGGAAACCCTCACAAATGACCTGGAACTCAAGGAGACCGAGTGCGAGTACCTCAAAAAGGAACTGAAGGACGATGCAACGATCCACTGGACCAACCTGGAGATGTACGTGGGTCAAATGGAGAGGTCCAAGGCTGAGGAGGAGAGGTCCAAGGCCCAACTGGAGAGGACGATGGAAACCAAGCTGAAGGAAGCAGCTGAGGAGAAATCCGCCCTGCAGTCTGAGTACGAGGAGGAAGTCCGTCAACTTTCTGCAGTCGTCTCAAGTCTGAAAGACGAGAATGAGAAGCTGCTGAAACAGAAGGAGGAGGAGGTTCAGGCCTTGGAAAAGAGTGTCCAGTTAGAAAGAGAAGAAAATGAGAGGAAGTTGCAGGAGAAAGACGGTGAAATCAACCAGCTGTCGTACGCCTTGAATGAGGCAGAGCTGGGCGAGGAGATGCTCATAGAGGAATGTACCACCAAGAATCACGCGCTCCAAGTGAAACTGGAAACCATCACAAAAAGGGTGGACAAGACAATCACGCTACATAGAGAAGAAACTGAGCAGAAGTTGAAGGAGCGAGACGACAAAATCAATGAGCTGTCGTACGCCTTGAGTCATCAGGCAGAGCTGCACAAGGACTACATAGAGGTCAGTGTCACCAACACTCACCAGCTGGAATTGGAAGTGGAAACCCTCACGAATGACCTGGAACTCAAGGAGACCGAGTGCGAGTACCTCAAAAAGGAACTGAAGGACGACGCAACGATCCACTGGACCAACCTGGAGATGTACGTGAGTCAAATGGAGAGGTCCAAGGCTGAGGAGGAGAGGTCCAAGGCCGAACTGGTTCAGGCCTTGGAACAGAGTCTCCAGTCACAAAGTGAAGAAACTGAGCGGAAATTGAAGGAAAGAGACGACAAAATCAATGAACTGTCGTACGCCTTGAGTCATCAGGCAGAGCTGCACAATGACTACATAGAGGTCAGTGTCACCAACACTCACCAGCTCGAATTGGAAGTGGAAACCCTCACGAATGACCTGGAACTCAAGGAGACCGAGTGCGAGGACCTCAAAAAGGAAGTGCAGGAACTGAATGATGGTCAAACAAACAGGACAAACTTAGAGACGTCCCAGGATATACTAGAGAAGGCCAAGGCTGATTTGGAGATGAAACTAGTACAGTGGCACCTTGAAGTCCAACACAAGGACCAACATCTGAGAGACCAGGAGCTGAAGGTCTGGGCCTTGGAAAAGAGTCTCCAGTTAGAAAGAGAAGAAAATGAGCAGAAATTGAAGGAAAGAGACGACAAAATCAATGAGCTGTCGTACGCCTTGAGTCATCAGGCAGAGCTGCACAATGACTACATAGAGGTCAGTGTCACCAACACTCACGAGCTCGAATTGGAAGTGGAAACCCTCACGAATGACCTGGAACTCAAGGAGGCCGAGTGCGAGGACCTCAAAAAGGAAGTGCAGGAACTGAAGGGCGATGCAACGACCATGAGGACCAACCTGGAGAGCACCAGGACCAACCTGGAGAGCACCAGGACCGACCTGGAGAGCACCAGGACCGACCTGGAGAGCACCAGGACCGACCTGGAGAGCACCAGGGTGGACCTGGAGAGAGCCCAGGCTCAGCTCCAGCAGGTGAAGGTCACTCAGCTGGAGGAGGCCGGGGAACACAAGTTTGTCCTGCGGTCGGAGTTTGAGCAGAAGGTCAGTGAGCTCAGTTCAGAGGTCAGCAGTTTGGAGGAGGACAAGGAGAAACTGCTGAAACAGAAGGAGGAGGAGGTCCAGGCCTTGGAAAAGAGTTTCCAGCTAGAAAGAGAAGAGAATGAGAAGATGTCTGAGGAGAAAGACGGCCTCCTCGATGAGGTGCTGCGGGTCTTTGAGAAGCTGGAACAAAAGTACTGCGACCACATGGACGACTGTGAGAGCAACACCCGGGACCTGGAACTCCAACTGTTGACTCTCCAAGGTTCCTTGGACATATAAGAGACTGAGTCCAAGGCTGAGGAGGGTTAGGGCTAGGGACTTCCTGCAGTCGTTTCTACAGACCTCTGTCTTGGACCTCTCCTCCTCAGTCTTGGACCGAGAGGTCCACGACTGAGGAGGAGAGGTCCACGACTGAGGAGGAGAGGTCCAAGACTGAGGAGGAGAGGTCCAAGACTGAGGAGGAGAGGTCCACGACTGAGGAGGAGAGGTCCACGACTGAGGAGGAGAGGTCCACGACTGAGGAGGAGAGGTCCAAGACTGAGGAGGAGAGGTCCAAGACTGAGGAGGAGAGGTCCACGACTGAGGAGGAGAGGTCCACGACTGAGGAGGAGAGGTCCAAGACTGAGGAGGAGAGGTCCAACATTGAGGAGGAGAGGTCCACGACTGAGGAGGAGAGGTCCACGACTGAGGAGGAGAGGTCCACGACTGAGGAGGAGAGGTCCACGACTGAGGAGAGGTCCACGACTGAGTAGGAGAGGTCCAACATTGAGGAGGAGAGGTCCAGGACTGAGGAGGAGAGGTCCACGACTGAGGAGGAGAGGTCCAAGACTGAGGAGGAGAGGTCCAAGACTGAGGAGGAGAGGTCCACGACTGAGGAGGAGAGGTCCAAGGCTGAGGAGGAGAGGTCCAAGACTGAGGAGGAGAGGTCCAAGACTGAGGAGGCGACCGACACTACCGACCGATAGTACGATAGTAGAACCACGGATCCAGGAGGACCGATGTGGATTCCGTCTTGGAACAACGGTCCAGCTCTTCACCGTCTCACAGATTAATGAAGGGGGACGTGAGTTGGACAACTCGGTCTACATGTGTCTCGTGGACTTGGAGAAAGCGTATGTCCCCTGAGAAGTCTTGTGGGAGGAGCTAAGGGAGAGCTGGGTCCCCTTAGAGACGGACCTGTTCAGGGTGGTGCTGGACTCCACCAGGACTCGTCCACCGGGGACGGAGGAGGGACGGAGAGGCGGACCACAGGTTGAGACGGACGGCTGCAGTAAGGCAGAGCAAGGCTCCGTTTCCCGATCGGTCTACATCCCCACCCTCCCCTCTGGTGACGGAGGACTGGTGACGGTGTCCTCCGCAGTCCGGCGTCCATCGGCGTGTCAAAATAAAAGCCTGGTGTAAAGTGTGAGCAGCTCAGTTTGACCCTCCTGATGATGGATTATCATCAACAACAACAACAACAACGTCCTCTTTTCAACACTCGTCCTCCTACGTCGGCCTCCTCCACCCTCCATTGCTCCGCCTCCCCGGACTTCTTCACCTCCACTTTTTCTTTTCCACAGTCGCAAATAAATGTAAATGTAAATAATCGCTTGTTCCCGTGAGTTTGTTTTTTTTTTTCTCTGTTAAAAGAAGAAATGTGTCGTTTCCTGCCGCGTCAATAAAGTTGAGTTGAATTGAATCTCTCGGAGACGGAGAGAACGACGGGTGGAGAACACCGCCAAGTCATCCAGGAGAACCGGGATGGAGGGATGGAGTGAAAGAGGGGAAGAGTTCGGGACGAACTGTTGGTTCAGAAGGAAGAAACCCCCAAAGCTAGTTTGTAGATTTACCGTATTTTCTGGACTAAATCAAACTTTTTTGTTGGCTTTTTTGGCTCCTCGTGTGATTTATTTATCAAACTGTGTGTTTTAATCACTGGTGGGAAAGGACTTTTCTTTTTTTTTTTTATATATTTAAAAAGTGATGGTGAAATCTGTGTGGAATCAGTTGCTTCAGGGAACTTTTCCACTTGTGAGCAGAAGAAGATCGACACCAGAAACTCAGACGATCAAAGGCTTCGTCCGCATTTTACAGCAGGATGATTTAATCCAGTGTCTTTGGAAACATCTGGAGTCACACCACCTGAAAATGTTAAAATGTTAAACTCTGTAGCCTCTATTAACAATATAAAGTCTTTCTCATCAAAGACATCAAAGTCATTGTCATCAAAGACATTAAAGCAATTCTCATCAAAGTTGTATCAACAGGAATCCAGTAAATCCAGAAAGCAAGGACTTTTTTTTAATAGTGCCTCCGTCAGTGTGAAACCTGGACCTGATGGATGAAGAGCTGAGATCCTGGTTTTCAAAAACTTCTCCATCACTGTCGCTGACACAGTACTTTGATACAAGATGGTAGCAGGAGGTGGAGAAGCATGGGAAAACACATGAATTAGTTCAGTGTTTCTCAACCTCTGGTGTTTCCTCCAGATCGTCAGGTGTTCCGGGGGAAACTATCACATTTCACATTTTGTTCTAAAAAGAACCTTTGCTCTCACAGCGACAGTGTGCTGCAGAGTAATCATGTATAAATACTCTTCACCACTAGAGGGCAGCACAGAACTTTGCCGGTGAAATGTAAAGTGACAGACGTCAGTGTGGTTCATCTCCACCTCCTGCTACCATCTTGTATCAAAGTACTGTGTCAGTGACAGTGATGGAGAAGTTTTTGAAAACCAGGATCTCAGCTCTTCATCCATCAGGTCCAGGTTTCACACTGAGGGAGGCACTATTAAAAAAAAGTCCTTGCTTTCTGGATTTACTGGATTCCTGTTGATCAAACTTTGATGAGAATGACTTTGTTGTCTTTGATGACAATGACTTTGATGTCTTTGATGAGAAAGACTTTATATTGTTAATAGAGGCTGCAGAGTTTAAAACGTTAACATTCTCAGGTGGAGGTGTGACTCCAGAGTTTTACAAAGAAAAAAGTGTGTCTTGGCTCAAAAAGGTTGAAAACCTCTGATCTAGACGAGACCCCCACGGGGAGAGGGAAATGTAAAACGATTACTGACATACTGAAGGAATTCTGCTTAATATAAAAAAAAACAAAAAGCAGGAGCTAGCGCTAGCTGCTCGCGAGTCACTGTAACAACGCGTACGACCAAAATAATTACAAATTCAGACACGGGATGTTTTCATCTTTTCCTCCGGCGTCACGTTTTCCTCCAAACTGGTTGAACACAGATGAACATTGACACATGGCACCGCCCCGAGAAACAAGAAACCATCGAGAAGAAACAAACGTTTGTTTGTTTTTTTCAGGACATTAACTCCGTCTATCAGATCTTCCCTGACGAGGTTCTGGGTTCAGGACAGTTTGGTATCGTCTATGGAGGTAACACACACACACACACACACACACACACACACACACACACACACACACACACACACACACACACACACACACACACACACACACACACACACACACACACACACACACACACACACACACACACACACACACACACACACACACTGACTTTGTTCAACTTCCTCTCTTTGATGCCGCTTCTCCTTTTTCTCCTTCTTCTCTTTCTTCTCATTCTCCTTCTATTTCTTCTCTCCTCCTTCTTCACCTTGTTTTTCTTCTCCTCCTTCTTCTCCTCCTTCTCCTTCTCTCCTCCTCCTTCTCCTTCCTCACCTTGCTTTTCTCCTCTAACCTCCTTTTCCACACAGAGAAACTGGAGTTACACCTCCTCCTTCTCTCCATTTTCTTTTTGTCTTTTTCTTTCGGAGCGAACGACTGAAACTCAATAATTTAACTCTTCTTTTATTATTTTGTCTTTTATTTCTCTATATTTTATCGTCTACCTGTGTCTTTGTCTGGCAGGATGCCAGTTAATAATGGATTGTATAGATTAGTGTGTGTGTGTGTGTGTGTGTGTGTGTGTGCGTGTGCGTGTGCGTGTGTGTGTGTGTGCGTGTGCAGGTAAACACAGGAAGTCGGGTCGAGACGTAGCGATCAAGATCATCGACAAACTGCGTTTTCCCACCAAACAGGAGAGTCAGTTACGCAACGAGGTGGCCATCCTGCAGGTACACACACACACACACACACACACACACACACACACACACACACACACACACACACACACACACACACACACACACACACGTGCGGAGCTGCAGGGAGTGAGACTTTCCGTCGTGAAAAGACTTCATTACCGTGGCAACACTGCAGGGGTGTGACATGCGACAAATTTGTAGCTGCTGCGACACACACCTGCACGGCTGCACACACACACGCACACACACACACACACACACACACACACCCTCGTCTTCTCAGTGGGACCCGCAGGTGAAGCGTGCGCCATGTTTTCCCGTCACAGGTTATATTTGATTTCCTCCCAGACCGTCACGTTTTACACTCTTAATAAGAATCTTCAGTCTCGACTCTGATTGTTCAGATCGACTCACATTCCAGTGATTCCTCGACGACGAGGACGAACTAGAGCTACACTCGGTAGAACCTCCGCCAAACACCGCTTTTGTTTGCGAGTTCGCGTCGCTAGCATGTTCGCGTCTCCATGGCAACAGATCTCCTTGGATCTCCTCTCATCCGCTTTGTATGGGGCCTTTTTTTTAACAGTTCTTTTGGAGGATTCATTCGTTTTGTCGTTAGCGTCTTAAACTCTGATTGATTGACCGTTAGATGCCGGCAAATCATCCCTGAAGTTTTCATGCAATTCGGGTGAGATTTTTTTTGGGGGGCGAATGAGTTGATAAATAACATACAAACAAAACAATAAATAAATAAATAAATACAAGCGATCGCGGCCAAGGTACCAACGGCGCCCACTAATGGCCTGGCATGCGAACTCCACTGTGTTTGAACCCTGAAACAACAAACACAAAAACGCCTCCGTCTGGACCTCCGCCCAGAGCTTGCACCACCCGGGCGTGGTCAACCTGGACTGCATGTTCGAGACGCCGGAGCGCGTGTTCGTGGTGATGGAGAAGCTGCACGGCGACATGCTGGAGATGATCCTGTCCAGCGAGAAGGGCCGGCTGCCCGAGAGGATCACCAAGTTCATGGTCACGCAGGTGAAGCTCCGCCGGGGGGAGGGGGAGATCAAAGGACATCAAAGGACACTTCCTGTTGTCTTTCCTGACGCTTGTGTCCGAACCGGCAGATCCTGGTGGCGCTGCGCCACCTGCACTTCAAGAACATCGTCCACTGTGACCTGAAGCCGGAGAACGTCCTGCTGGCCTCCGCAGACGCCTTCCCTCAGGTACTACCAGAACCGCCTTCCTCTACCAGACAAACCTCCTTGGCATTAAGAAAATCTCCTCTTTCAAGAAAGTCCTGGCCGAGACGGGCGGCAGGATAATGTTACATTTTCAGATAAAAAATAAAATAATAATCATTAAACAAATAAAACATAGAAGAAAAATGTCGTTATACTTTTTTAAAGGAGCTCAAAGGAACAGTTCTCTGTTCACGCGTGTGGAGTTTTTGACTAAAAACCACAGCGCCCTCAGGTGGCGGGATGCGAACTGCAGCGGCTCTCAATGTTTCTCCAGGTGAAGCTGTGCGACTTCGGATTCGCCCGGATCATCGGCGAGAAGTCGTTCCGGCGGTCGGTGGTGGGGACGCCGGCCTACCTGGCCCCCGAGGTGCTGAGGAACAAAGGCTACAACCGCTCCCTGGACATGTGGTCGGTGGGCGTCATCATCTACGTCAGGTAGGACGGAGCAAAGCCCCGACAGTCGGTCGCCGTGGAAACCGTGACGACCAGGATCCAGGCGGGGTTTGGTTCTTCCACCGAGGCTCCCGCTGATACAGGAACCAACCGTTGTACTACGTCTGGTACTACGTCTGGTACTACGTCTGGTTTCAATCCACCAAACGCTTCTGATCACAGAAAAGTTCTTCACGATGGCAGAAAACCCCAAAACTCTCCTTATAAAAGTACCAGGATTTCCAATGGTATCGTGGTTATTTCAGAATCTTTCTAGGAGATGATCTACTAAATACACTCACCCATCAAGTACTAGGAACCATCGAGTACTAGGGACCATCGAGTACTAGGAACCATTGAGTACTAGGAACCATCGAGTACTAGGAATCATTGAGTACTAGGGACTATCAAGTACTAGGAACTGTCGAGTACAAAGAACCGTCGAGTACTAGGAACCGTCGAGTACTAGGAACCGTCGATTACTAGGAACCGTCGAGTACTAGGAACCATCGAGTACTAAGAACCATCGAGTACTAGGAACCGTCGAGTACTAGGAACCATCGAGTACTAAGAACCATCGAGTACTAGGAACCGTCGAGTACTAGGAACCATCGAGTACTAAGAACCATCGAGTACTAGGAACCATCAAGTACTAAGAACCATCGAGTACTAAGAACCATTGAGTACTAAGAACCGTCGAGTACTAGGAACCGTTGAGTACTAGGAACCGTCGAGTACTAGGAACCATCAAGTACTAGGAACCGTCGAGTACTAGGAACCGTCGAGTACTACGAACCAAAAAGTACTAGGAACCATCGAGCACTATGAACCATCAAGTACTAGGAACCATTGAGTACTAGGAACCGTTGAGAACTAGGAACCGTTGAGTACAAGGGACCATCGAGGACTAGGAACCGTTGAGAACTAGGAACCGTTGAGTACTAGGGACCATCGAGTACTAGGGACCATCGAGTGCTAGGAACCATCGAGTACTAGGAACCATCGAGTACTAGGAACCATCAGGTACTAGCACTTCAGGCACCAGGACTTTATTCTGGAAGGGGAAGCAGGCAGGTATTGTAGTTGTGGTTCTCAGTAACAATGTAGAAAACAAGACGAGTGTTTTTGATGCCGATACTTCAGAACCTCTACCTTCAGTTCCGTCTCGATGTTGAAACCGCGGAGGAGAAACCAGGAACCTGTGTGTGTCTGCAGCCTCAGTGGGACGTTCCCCTTCAACGAGGACGAGGACATTAACGACCAGATCCAGAACGCCGCCTTCATGTACCCCCCTCACCCCTGGAAGAAAGTCTCTCAGGAAGGTACGTCCTGTTTCTGCTCCGTCACCAGAACCAACCGAACGACACGGAACCATCCTTCTTTCTTTACCGCACAGTGAAGGTCTGACGGTCGACCAGCAGGGGGCGCTGTGCTCGCCGCCATGTTTGTTGTCAGGTTTAGGCCCAATCCCAATTCTACTTTGTACCCCTCCCCCTACCCCTCCCCCTCCCCCTCCCACCACCCCTACCCCTCCCACCACCCCTCCCCCCTACCCCTCCCCCTCAGCCCTCCGCCTTCGCCTTCCCCTCCAAAACGAGGGCAAAGGCAAAGGGATAAAAGTTTCAGCCCTTAGATTTGGGACACCCCTCTACCTCTGCTCAGCCCCGCCCCTCTGGTCTGGTCTCTCTCTCGCGCTCTCTCTCTCTCTCCCCCCCCCTCTCTCTCTCCCCTCTCTCCCCCCTCTCTCTCTACCTCTCTCTCTCTCTCTCTCCCCCCTCTCTCTCTCTGTCGCTCTCTCTCTCTACCCCCCCTCTCTCTCTCCCCTCTCTCTCTCTCTCCCTCTCCCTCTCTTTCTCCCTCTCTCTCTTTCTTCTCTCCCTCTCTCCCACTCTCCCTCCCTCTCCCCCTCTCTCTCGCTCTCCCTCCCTCTCCCTCTCCCTCCCTCTCCCTCCCTCTCCCTCTCCCCCTCTCTCTCGCTCTCCCTCCCTCTCCCTCTCCCTCCCTCTCCCTCCCTCTCCCTCTCCCTCCCTCTCTCGCTCTCCCTCTCCCTCCCTCTCCCTCCCTCTCCCTCTCCCTATGACTCGTTGGTTATTTCTCGCCCTTCAACATCAGCGCAGGTTATTATTTATAATGACAGCGAGTCACCGCCAGCCTCTCCGCCGCTGCCGTGACTCACGTGGTCGTCATCGCCTCCAGAAGCGTCCGCCGTGTTGTTGCGTCGCTCGCCCCGTTGACCGAGAGACGGATTTAGACCGTCTGAGTCACTCGCTGCCCCGAACCCATCCCACCCTGCCTCCACCTCCTCCGTCCCGCCGCCGCCACGCCGCCGCCAGATGGAGTCTCCGCCGCGGGAGGACGAGTCAATGTCGGAGGACCGGCTCGCTACTGCGTCAACAAATCCGCGTTTTCCTGCCGAGGGAAGACGGGAGAGGAAACGTCTGCAGCCCACGAACACGACCGCGGAGAGAGAGTGGCCAAGCGGTTCAAGTCAAAGTTACCAAAGTTCAGCTGAGTCAGCTTAATGCAGCTGATGGAGCGTTGTCGTCCGCAAAGAAACAGGCAGAGGAGGCTCACACAGGAAGTGGAGAGCAGCATAACGTCCTGTAAAGACAGGAAGTGGAGAGCAGCATAACTTCCCGTAAAGACAGGAAGTGGAGAGCAGCATAACTTCCCGTAAAGACAGGAAGTGGAGAGCAGCATAACTTCCTGTAAAGACAGGAAGTGGAGAGCAGCATAACGTCCTGTAAAGACAGGAAGTGGAGAGCAGCATAACTTCCTGTAAAGACAGGAAGTGGAGAGCAGCATAACTTCCCGTAAAGACAGGAAGTGGAGAGCAGCATAACGTCCTGTAAAGACAGGAAGTGGAGAGCAGCATAACTTCCCGTAAAGACAGGAAGTGGAGAGCAGCATAATTTCCTGTAAAGACAGCAGCATAACTTCCTGTAAAGACAGGAAGTGGAGAGCAGCATAACGTCCCGTAAAGACAGGAAGTGGAGAGCAGCATAACTTCCTGTAAAGACAGGAAGTGGAGAGCAGCATAACTTCCCGTAAAGACAGGAAGTGGAGAGCAGCATAACTTCCTGTAAAGACAGGAAGTGGAGAGCAGCATAACGTCCTGTAAAGACAGGAAGTGGAGAGCAGCATAACTTCCCGTAAAGACAGGAAGTGGAGAGCAGCATAACTTCCCGTAAAGACAGGAAGTGGAGAGCAGCATAACTTCCTGTAAAGACAGGAAGTGGAGAGCAGCATAACGTCCCGTAAAGACAGGAAGTGGAGAGCAGCATAACTTCCTGTAAAGACAGGAAGTGGAGAGCAGCATAACGTCCTGTAAAGACAGGAAGTGGAGAGCTGCATAACTTCCTGTAAAGACAGGAAGTGGAGAGCAGCACAACATCCTGTAAAGACAGGAAATGGAGAGCAGCATAACTTCCTGTATAGACAGGAAGTGGAGAGCAGCATAACTTCCCATAAAGACAGGAAGTGGAGAGCAGCATAACTTCCTGTAAAGACAGGAAGTGGAGAGCAGCATAACGTCCTGTAAAGACAGGAAGTGGAGAGCTGCATAACTTCCTGTAAAGACAGGAAGTGGAGAGCAGCACAACATCCTGTAAAGACAGGAAATGGAGAGCAGCATAACTTCCTGTAAAGACAGGAAGTGGAGAGCAGCATAACTTCCCATAAAGACAGGAAGTGGAGAGCAGCACAACATCCTGTAAAGACAGGAAATGGAGAGCAGCATAACTTCCTGTAAAGACAGGAAGTGGAGAGCAGCATAACTTCCCATAAAGACAGGAAGTGGAGAGCAGCATAACTTCCTGTAAAGACAGGAAGTGGAGAGCAGCATAACGTCCCGTAAAGACAGGAAGTGGAGAGTAGCATAACGTCCCGTAAAGACAGGAAGTGGAGAGTAGCATAACTTCCCGTAAAGACAGGAAGTGGAGAGCAGCATAACGTCCTGTAAAGACAGGAAGTGGAGAGCAGCATAACTTCCCGTAAAGACAGGAAGTGGAGAGCAGCAAAACGTCCCATAAAGACAGGAAGTGGAGAGCAGCATAACTTCCCGTAAAGACAGGAAGTGGAGAGCAGCATAACTTCCCGTAAAGACAGGAAGTGGAGAGCAGCATAACTTCCCGTAAAGACAGGAAGTGGAGAGCAGCATAACTTCCCGTAAAGACAGGAAGTGGAGAGCAGCAAAACGTCCCGTAAAGACAGGAAGTGGAGAGCAGCATAACTTCCCGTAAAGACAGGAAGTGGATAGCAGCATAACTTCCTGTAAAGACAGGAAGTGGAGAGCAGCAAAACGTCCCGTAAAGACAGGAAGTGGAGAGCAGCATAACTTCCTGTAAAGACAGGAAGTGGAGAGCAGCATAAGTTCTTGGGCAACCAGAACGTGGAGAGCATCATAGTTTACTGTAGATACAGGAACTGATTAGAATTACGACTTCCTGTCTGTACAGGAAGTTATCCTCTCCTCATCTTCCTGGTGTGTCAGATAGGCCACGCCCACACAGATCTGCCCGTCCAGGTGAGGTCAGGGTTCCGGGTCAGATCCCCTCATGCCGGCACCTCCCATCGGCACCTCCCATCGGCACCTCCCATCAGCACCTCCCATCAGCACCTTCCATCAGCACCTCCCATCGGCACCTTCCATCAGCACCTCCCATCGGCACCTCCCATCAGCACCTCCCATCAGCACCTTCCATCAGCACCTCCCATCGGCACCTTCCATCAGCACCTCCCATCGGCACCTTCCATCAGCACCTCCCATCGGCACCTCCCATCGGCACCTTCCATCAGCACCTCCCATCGGCACCTCCCATCAGCACCTCCCATCGGCACCTCCCATCAGCACCTCCCATCGGCGTTCAGGAGTTTGAAAATGATCAAAGTCAAACCGAATCAAATCGTCAAACTCGTCGACTTCTGACATCGACTCCGTGGACCGAACGTCCTCCTGGTGTCTCCTGGGTCCTCCTGGTGTCTGCCGGGTCCTCCTGGTGTCTCCTGGGTCCTCCTGGTGTCTGCTGGGTCCTCCTGGTGTCTCCTGGGTCCTCCTGGTGTCTCCTGGGTCCTCCTGGTGTCTGCCGGGTCCTCCTGGTGTCTCCTGGGTCCTCCTGGTGTCTGCCGGGTCCTCCTGGTGTCTCCTGGGTCCTCCTGGTGTCTGCTGGGTCCTCCTGGTGTCTCCTGGGTCCTCCTGGTGTCTGCCGGGTCCTCCTGGTGTCTCCTGGGTCCTCCTGGTGTCTCCTGGGTCCTCCTGGTGTCTCCTGGGTCCTGCAGGAGCCTCCATACCGGGACCCGGTCCTCCACCGCCCAGGGGTCATAACCTTTAGGCTGGTTGGCTTCAGGTCTTGTCGTGGTTCCGGTCTGAGGGCCGACGTCTCCACCGTTCGGCCCTGCAGCTCTGAGAGCCAGCAGGATAAAGGGTCATGTGACCGATTAAAGAGAGGGGGGGGTGGGGGGCTTCAACGAGACAAGGGGGGGGGGGGGTCTATTCATGCGCTGGTCCATTCATGTGCATAATACCAAGTGATGGAGGCCCCTTGTAGACCTGAGGGGCCCCGAGGTCTCCGAGCTGTTCAGACCACTGACCCCTGAAGAAATGTTAACATCATGTTAGCTTTGCTCATTAGCCTCCACTGGCCCCGCTTCACGGGGGGGTGGGGGGGGGGGGGACTCCTCAGACTCTGGTCTTCACCTCCTCTTCTCCCTCCGTCTCTCCTCGCAGCCATCGACCTGATCAACAACCTGCTGCAGGTGAAGATGAGGAAGAGGTACAGCGTGGACAAGACCCTCAGTCACCCCTGGCTGCAGGTCAGACTGGGTTCTATACGTGTCGCTCCTCCATCTGGGAGAGAAAAAAACTCGTTTTAAAAACTACCGAGAGAGTTTGGAGCCTCGATTCCTCTGGTTCCTACAGTAAATTCAACATTTGTTCTTATTTCCTCAACTTTCTCCTCCGTTGTTCGACTTCTCGTCACACTTGTATGCCAAACTCCAGGGGTTCTTATCGTGTGCGACCACCAGACGTCACTGTATCGCCAAAGAATGCTGCTGCATGAGAAACTCTGTTGTCCCCGTATCCGACTGACCGAGCAACACAAACGTCCCCAAAAGGAAAAAGATACACAGCAGATGTGACTAAAGTCTCAATTTATACGCAAACGGTCGCCGTCGGAGAGAGAGAGGAAGATCCACTACGTTTTGCAAACGTCAGATAATACGGTCGACACCCACCGTGCAGGAAGCTAGCTTGTAGCTTGTAGCTTATAGCTTATAGCTTGTAGCTTGTAGCTTGTAGCTGGTAGACTGTAGCGGCGAGCTACAAGCTACAAGCTAGCACCCGAAGCTCAAACTCACAAAAAGTCACTCTTTGTGTCAAATTTGCTCAATACGTCCCAGAAATAGACACGACCAACCAGTTTCATGCGGTTTCACAACCGATTCTCCTGCGCCCCCTAGCGCCCCCTAGCGCCATGCCGGTGAACTACAGTATTTCCCACCACATGAAACCTTATTGCAGAACTTCCAGGGGTTAAAGTAGAACCTCGACGCCGTACTCGAGATGCGGCAGTAGAACTTAGAGGTTTATAGTCCAGATAATGTGGTTTTTGGCGGGTTGGCGATGACGTAATTCCCGTCTACCCCCCCCCACCCCTCCCCCCTACCAGGACTACCAGATGTGGTTGGACCTGAGGAACCTGGAGTCGCGCATGAACGAGCGCTACATCACGCACGAGAGCGACGACCTGCGCTGGCACCACCACGCACAGCTGAGCGGCCTGGACTACCCGGCCCACCTAGCCAACGGCCCCCCGCAGGCCGCGGCGGAGCGCTACAAGGAGCCGCCGGAGGAGCTGGAGACCCTGAGCGAGAGGGTCAGCGAACTCTGACGATGGACGCGCGGCGAAGACAACAAACGTCCGGTCCAAACTAAAGCCTCAGAGTCACGTTTACCGGGAGAGCGACTGGAACCACTTTTGGTTTTTATCTGTTGACGTTGTCGTTCGGTGTTTCCGTGTGTCTCTTCAACGGTTCCGCGAAGCGGACGGCCTCCATAGCATCTCGATTTGCTAACATGCTAACGGGTTTATGAACTGGAAGTGCTCTGACCGGCCAGCGTGTGACGGCTAGCAAGCTAACCTAGCATGTTCGCGAAGAAAAATCTTGGTCCAAATTAATCCGTATATAGCAGCTAACAAGCTAACTGTGACAAACATGCCCATTGTCAGTTACTGTTGCTGTTCTTGCTAGCTGGCTAGCTAACAAGATGCTACACTTTAGTATTTACAAATGGAAAATAAACGATTTTTCAGTATCGGCTAACAAGCTAACTGACAGAAAGGTGACTCGGCTATATTAACGTTGGTTAGCTGGTTTGCTAACAAAATGCTACACTTTAGTATTTACAAATGGAAAATAAACGATTTTTCAGTATCGGCTAACAAGCTAACTGACAGAAAGGTGACTCGGCTATGTTAACGTTGGTTAGCTGGTTAGCTAACAAAACGCTACCGTCTGAAATATGAAACCGCACTGAGAGGATCATCACCTGGTATTCTCTCCTATCATATATTGATAGCATAGCGATAGCATAGCGATAGCATAGCGACAACATGGCTGTCCTTTGCTCACATGCGAAGTAAAATTGATGGCGGCGCCGTCAACAAGCATCCAGACCGACGCACATTCAAAATATAATACAAGGTCATTTGTTGATCCGTCACTATTAAACGATGAACGCTAGCAGGCTTGTTAGACTCGCTGCTAACTAAATATTTTTAAAAAAAGATTCAACATTGACTACTTTCTGGTTGTTCAAGAGAAAAAACTGGAGCTGCTTCGTTTTCCGCCTTTCCGTGCCGCCTTACCGCCGCGGTCGGGAATCCCGGCTTGGTTGCTATGACGACGTGTGTGCTCTGCTTCCCGATCGTCTCCGAGGTCCGTGGATTCGACGGACGGTCGCCGAGGCGCATCTTTTCTGTGAAAACGACCCCACGTGCTAACTCCGAGCTAACGCTAGCATTTGTCTCAATGCGAGGCTCCGGGTCGGTTTGAGATCGCGGCGTTCACGAGAATTTAAAGAATGAAAACGTCGCCTTAGCACAACTGCACCGCCGTCTGCCTGCGCCGCGCCGCGGCGACGTGTGACGCACCGTCGCCTCGCGGGAGGAGAACCACGCTTCTCCTCCGGTTTCACTTCAGGTTAGCGCCTTCTTACCGACGGCGTTCGCTCAACACTTCCGTTTTTTTTTTTTAAATGTCGACTCATGTTGTGTCGCACGACAACCGAACCGCCGCTTTAGCAGGTGCCGCGCGGAGGACGGAGGACGCCAAGCGCAAACGGGGGGGGGGGGGGGGCGTTTAGACGAGCGCACGTCACTCCGTTTGCGCGACAACGACCGCGAACGAGCACGCAAATGTTTTTGTGGATTTTCTAGCCTGAGCGGGTGACCTCTCCAAGATGGCGGCGCCGTCGGCACGTCATCCGGTGTTTCCTATCTATGCGTTTCCCCCCCCGACGTCGGTTTGACGAGAGCCGCCGGCGAACGCGACGACGGGCTTCACTCCATTATGTTCCGACGCGTCGCGGCCGTAAACGCGCGACTTTCGCGCTACCGACTTGCTCAGACAATCAGAAAAAAAAAAAAAAAAACATGGCGGACGTGTTTGTCCCGCCGACGTTTGACGGCGACGTCCCGAAATCGACCGTCCGTCACATTTCACTGCTTCTCGCGGCGTTCGGCGTTTCGACGCTAAACGTCACCCGCCGCGCCGCGTTTTCTCGTTTGTTGGTGAGAATCGGCGGTTCTTCCTGATCCGACGTCCACGACGTCTGGCGGCTCCAGCTGTTGTAAGCTGGCGAGAGCGGTCGTGACCACCGGGGGGCGCCGCGTTACATTTGACCAGTGGCACGTTTGTCCACCGGGTGGCGGCAGCGAGTCACATTCTGGTGACTCACGACACCATCTGCTGGTACGAAGTGGTACTACCGGTCGGATTTCTCCTTATATTTTCATAGAGTTGCACACGCGTAGATTTAAGTTAAGCAACAAAGGGATTTCAAGTCCTGCTTGAATTTAAAAATATAGTATTTTATTAAGTTAAACCATGAACGTCGTTGATTTTTTTCCGTTTTGTCTCATTTTGGTGTCGAGAACCAAAAACTACACGGCACAAATATTTCGGTTTATCAGTATTCTCCTTTTCCTCGTTCATCCTGCAGAAATGCGACGACGTCTCGATGTCGCTACAGTCTCAACGTCGCCTCCTGTGGCGGCACAGCGTTACTGCAGCGTTTAGAATCCAAGGAATCACGACTCATTTACTGAACGGTTGATTGTTTTCAGTTATGAGGAGCAGAAAAAAAACAGAGATTATGAGATTAAACAAGTGGATTTCTTAGAAAATTACTTTTTTCAAAAATTATTTGAAAGTTGTGCTAAAAAAAAAAAAGATATTTTTAGAAATAAAAATAAGCCATAATGAGAAGAAGTACAGTCGTTGGTGGTTGTGGGGACGGTGGTTAATTCAGACGGTGATTGTGGAATGGAAATATATATATATATATTTTAAGCAGTTAATTTTCTTATGAAAACATGAGGAAAGTTCATTTTGACAGGTTTTCTTGGGCTGAGTGGAAAAAACTTTTAAAATCGTATTATAGTGACACAGACTGAACATAATCCAATGATTCTGTTATTTCTCGTCCAAGTTAAACGACGTGACGCCGTCGATTGTTTCTGTTTGTCGGAGCTTCGCCTGAACGCCTGAACGCCTCGTGATGTTTTGTTTTGGTTTGTTTTGTTTTTTTTCCCCTGTAAACTTTAGAAATGTTTGTTTCTGAGCTTCTGATTGGTTCTCATGTTAAGACGTCGATGTTTACGTTGTGATCGACCCGCCTGTTGTTTCATCAGGCGCCGTAGTTTGGCTCCTGTCTCCTGCTGGTTGAGTTGACTGCTCCTCTTCCTCTTCCTCCTCTTCCTCCTCCTCCTCTTCCTCTCTTCTCCTCTCTTCTCCTGCTGCTCCTCCCCCTCCCGCTCCTCCTCATCCTACTCTTCCTCCTCCTCTTCCTCCTCCTCCTCTTCCTCCTCCTCCTCTTCCTCCTCCTATTCCTCTTCCTCTTCCTACTCCTCCTCCTCCTCCTCTCTTCTCCCCTCCTCCTCTTCCTCCTCCTCCTCCTCCCACTCCTCCTCATTCTTCCTCCTCCTCCTCCTCCTCTTCCCCTTCCTCCTCTTCTTCCTCCTCCTCCTCCTCTTCCTCTTACCCTTCCTCCTCCTCCCCCTCTTCCTCCTCTTCCTCCTCCTCCCACTCTTCCTCCCACTCCTCCTCTTCCTCCTCCTCCTCCTCCTCCTCTTCCTCCTCCTCCTCCTCCTCCTCTTCCTCCCACTCCTCCTCTCCCTTCTCTTCCTCTTCCTCTTCCTCCTCCTCCTCCTCCTCTTCCTCCTCCTCCTCCTCCTCCTCCTCCTCCCCCTCTTCCTCCTCCTCCTCCTCCCCCTCTTCCTCCTCCTCCTCCTCCTCCTCCCCCTCTTCCTCCTCCTCCTCCCCCTCCTCCTCTTCCTCCTCTTCCTCCTCCTCCTCCTCCTCCTCCTCCTCCTCCCCCTCCTCCTCCCACTCCTCCTCCTCCTCCTCCTCCCACTCCTCCTCTCCCACTCCTCCTCCTCCTCTTCCTCCCACTCCTACTCTTCCTCCTCCTCTTCCTCCTCCTCCTCCTCCTCCCCCTCCTCCTCCTCCTCCTCCTCCTCCTTCCAGGTGATCAGTGATGAAAACAGTTTGAATAAATGCGTTCAGATGAAGTTCGACCACGAAGTTTCTTGGTTTGTTTACTTGTCGTGCAGCCGAGGAGTGAAAAACGACGCTTGGTAGACATGTGCTGCGAGGGGGCGTGGCCTGTCCACCGGGGGGGGGCGTGGCCTGCCGCCAGTTCTCTCTGTGATGTGGCGCAGTGCCGAGCTCTGATTGGCTCGTAAAGAGGGTCTGGAGACGTCACGAGGGGAATTTAGCAGAAATGTGGTCCTTTTAAAATGGGAAAAGTCCTTGTATTTCTATGAGCATTAAATATTTGAAATACTTTAACACTCGATATCAACATGATTATCATGGTTTAAATTTTCATTTGGAAAAAAAAAAAAAAAAAAATCTCATTTTTAACAGGTTGGCTGTTAAAATGATACCTCATCCCCCGCGGGTAAGTGTAAATGTGTCCTATTTACATAAAAGCTAAATCAAATGCACTGTGAGCGCCGATTCTACACTGAATAACATTTTAACAACCAGGAACACTTTAAAAAAAAAACCTACCTCATTATGCTGTCGGGAGGATTTTTATTGAGTTTACGGCTCCAGGTGGTGTAAGAAGACGTAGATATTCTCAGTAGATCCCTAACCCTACATCACCTACAAACTCCTGTTTCTTTATTTCTGGAGCAGAGTCGGGCCACGCTAATGCTAACGCTAACACAAGAGTCGGTGATCAGCACAGCAGGAGGTCTGAAATGATGCTAATGCTAATGTTGACGATAATACTAGGTTTGGTGAGTGAAACAAAAAAATTTAGATATTTTGGCTAATGCTAAAGCTAACAGTGGGTTCAGTGAACTTTAAAGAGAACCAGCAGCTTTGGCTAACGCTAATGCTAAAGGACAATGAAGAACCACAAACCTCTTCGCTGGAGTTTCTTCCCATCCTGCTGTTCTGGATCCTCCGGTGACTCGTTCAGGATCCTCCGGCGACTCGTTCTGGCGACTCGTTCTGGATCCTCTGGCGACTCGTTCTGGATCCTCCGGCGACTCGTTCTGGATCCTCCGGCGACTCGTTCTGGCGACTCGTTCTGGATCCTCTGGCGACTCGTTCTGGCGACTTGTTCTGGATCCTCTGGCGACTCGTTCTGGATCCTCCGGCGACTCGTTCTGGCGACTCGTTCTGGATCCTCCGGCGACTCGTTCTGGCGACTCGTTCTGGCGACTCGTTCTGGATCCTCCGGCGACTCGTTCTGGCGACTCGTTCTGGGCGACTCATTCTGGCGACTCATTCTGGATCCTCCAGCGGCTCGTTCTAGCAACTCGTTCTGATCGATCAGCGACTCGTTCTGGATCGTCCGGTGACTCGTTCTGGCGACTCGTTCTGGATCCTGATGTTTGACACTCGTCGGGCTGAAATCTCTGTCCTGTGAAAATTTGGAATTAATTGTTAACGCGGTGACTGTCAAAATAAAAGTACCAAGTTGAACTGTTAATTCGGTGACTGTCAAAATAAAAGTACATGACACCACAGAGGAAACTTTGATCTTTAAAACTAAGATCTCAATCCTTTGGATTAAGACCTTTGATCTTATTGATTAATATCTAATCTTTTAAATGAACACCTCAATCCATGTTAATCTTAGAGATTAACATCTTCCTCCCAAAAACTAACATCTTAATCCCAGATTAACATCTGAATCCTACTGACTAACATCTTAATCCCACCTATTAGCGCCTTAATCCCAGATTAACACCTCAAATCCTACAGTTTGACATCTTAATACTACAGACGAACACCTCAAGTCAACAGATTAGAAATGTAATCCCACAGATTAACACCTTAAATCCACAAACTAACATCTTAATTAATTCCACAGACAAACATCTTAATCCCACAGATTAACTTCTCAATCGGTGTCAAATCAAACGTGTTTGTGACGGAAAGGAAAAGTTGACTTTTGTAGAAATAATCTCAAAGTTACTCTTGTGATAAAAGTACTTTTGCATGAATTTTGCAGCAAAAACTCAAACAATTTGCGGATTGAATGCAGCTGTGTGTGTGTGTGTGTGTGTGTGTGTGTGTGTGTGTGTGTGTGTGTGTGTGTGTGTTGGCGCGAAGCGGCCACCAGATGCGCTCCACGAGAGGAAAAGGCATTGTGTGCGTGTGTGTGTGTGTGTGTGTGTGTGTGTGTGTGTGTGTGTGTGTGTGTGTGTGTGTGTGTGTGTGTGTGTGTGTGTTGCGCCTCCGACACCTACCGCGTGCTTGTTGGGACACCGGGGGCCGCACGAGCACGAACACACACATTTAAGAAACAGCAGACAACAAAAACAAACAAGCTCCCTATATGCCAATTAAAAGCAGCGGCACGGAAGAGAGAGAGAGAGAGAGAGAGAGAGAGAGAGAGAGAGAGAGAGAGAGGCGTGCGGTATGTACGTGCGCGCGCCCGGCGGATGCACGCGTGCGCGCGCGCCGACGATTAAGAAAGTGCCAAAATCTGAACCGACGTTTAAAATCCAGTTTGTTCACATGGTTGTTTCCTTTTGCCTTTCCTGTCGTCATCTCTCTCTCTCTCTCTCTCTCTCTCACACACACACACACACACACACACACACACACACACACACACACACACACACACACACACACACACACACAACACACACACACTGAGCTGTCACACGTGTGTAAATGAGTTGTCGACTCAAAAGCAGCTGCAAGAAAACTGAACTGAATCCCCTTTGTTGTCTTCTGTTGTGTGTGTGTGTGTGTGTGTGTGTGTGTGTGTGTGTGTGTGTGTGTGTGTGTGTGTGCGCGCGCGCGCACATTCTTCATCCCGCGTTCAGACCATCAAGTATTTCAGTTTATTTCGCTCCAACATGAAGCTTCGACACTAAAACTAGAATTAATTTCACCTTTTATTCATTTTAATCTTTTACTTGATTCTAAATAATATTTAATTTTAATATTAAATTTAAGCTAAATAAAATGTTTTCTCTATTATTTGTGGCGCTTCTTTTTTTTTTTTTTACTCGTATCGAATTAAATTAAAATCGACCTAAATATTTAGCACACTTATTTAGAACAATAATATTTCATATATATCATATGTGTAAAATGTGTGTTTATTTATATGACAATTGAAAAGTTGGGTATTTAATTATTTAAATAGAATAAACATTTAACTTGTATTTTTGTCACTATTTCTATAAAGTTTTTCGTTTTTAAACACAATACAAAACATACATACATTCTTTAACGCACCTTAATTAATCAGTTAATCTACACATTTAAATGTGAAAACAGTCATTTCATTCACAGTATTTATGATTTCTTTTTTATTTCCCTCATTTAAATTTCTCCCTGAGAGTTTTTAATGTTTTGAATTAACGAGATGAATTTGACATTAAGTGTTGTTTCCTATAAATACATTAAAAACGAGCTGAAACTAAATACCTTTGTGTGACTTAAAAAAAAAAAAAGCCAATTAAATAGAAACTGCTGTAACAGAAACGTGATATTCTATATTTATACAATATGAGGATTGTTTTATATACATTTAGAAAATATCAATCACAGACTGAGATCATATATAATAAATATTTTTGAATAAATATGTTAAACACTTTCGATATTTATAAATAAAATTAAGATTATGTGAGAAGATTGATGTGATTCTGAGGTTAAAACGTGTTTTAAACGACGTTTCAGCTCCGGTTTCATGTTTTTAGTTCAAATAATGAAAAGAAACTGAAGATTTAAAACATAAAGATGAAAAAATGCAGCTGAAGGAAGAAGAACTGAGAGAATCTGTCCTGATTTCATTCCTCTTTTTTTCCTCTCCTCCACCTTTGTGTCCTCCTGCTCCTCCTCTTCCTCCTCCTCCTCCTCCTCTTCCTCCTGCTCCTCCTCTTCCTCCTCCTCCTCCTCCTCTCTTTGGCCTCCGATTGTTTCTTCAGACACACAAATGTAATTTTCTCATTTAATGCTCATAAAACACATTGAATTATCAGTAAAACATAAAACAATGGAACAAGAAACATTCATTGATTATTGATTTATTATAAAGATTTTTTTGAATTAGAATATTAAATTATGCATTATAATAATTATAATGTAATTAAAACAGATCACATAAACAACTATTTCTATCTCATATTGTCTTTTTTATTCACATTTAGAATTTTTTTCCGATTGAAACTTTTTGTTAAACAAGTCAACACTTGGAATTTTCTCACTTTTAATTATTTTATTTAAAAACTATTTAAAAAAAGTCCCGAGGTGGTAAAAACCAATAGTATATCAACGAAAATGAATAAAATAATGAGAGAACCTCTAATCCTGATTATCTCTTATTTTTTTATTGTTTAAATCCATTTTTATTGTTTTAAATTTGCAGCATATTTCACAAATTTCTATATTTAATGGACATTTTTATGTGGTTGATTGTAAACAAACGAATTAATTGTAGTTTTAAAGTGTATTTTCTTATTGTATTTATTTATATTCCTTACATTTTGCATTTTCGAAAGAATTTAACTCTGAGAATATCCTTCTATTCTATTCTATTCTATTCTATTCTAAATGTAAAATATCTGAGAATTAAAATAAGAAACAACACCAAACTATGATTTCTACCAGCTCTTAATTTGTTAAAAAAAATAATTAACATACACACAATAATATGACATCACACTCCTCATCTGTCTTTTACATTTCTATATAATCTGATATTTTTTCAGTGTTTCTATAATTCGTCCTCCTTTTTAAACGTATAAAAACACAGAAACCTGCAATTAAAATCCATACGTATGAGTCACACGTTGCAACCAACGTCAACAGATGTCGAGCTGTGATTAAATATATAGATGTATTTATATATATATATATAAATATACATCTTGTTATCCGGTGAGGTTTTCTGTCGTCACTGCAGGTCTGAATGTTTATTTGTGGTTCTGAGCAGAAACGACGTTTTGTTTGTTTCCATCCGACAGACTGGGAATATATTTCAATATATTTATACATATATATTTATGTACGTGATGTGAATGTGAGGTAATAGACGTCTTCTATTGTTTCTACCTTTCCCTCGTTCTATTTTTACACGTGGCGTTGCGGCGGCGGCCCTGGGTTGTCGGCTCCACGCCGCCAGGCTCACAAACCACCAGCCGCCATATGTCTGTCGTTTTCTCGCTTCATTACTCTCCCTCTCTCTCTCCCTCTCTCTCTCTCTCTCTCTCTCTCTCTCGCCCTCTCCCTCTCTCCTTCTTCTTGCTCTCTTCTCCGTGTCTCTCTTCCTCCCGGCTGCGGCCTGAAGCCTCACATGTGTCGGATCTCGGCAGGAAATCCAGCAGCCTCAGGTTTCACACGCCTGAAACAAAGCGGCTCTTAAAGGGCCAGCCCCCCCCCCCCCCTACCCCCCCCCCCCCCCCCCCCCACCCCACCCCCCTCTCCTCTCACCCCCCACACCCCTTTTGTTCCCGCCCAGCCCTGAGAGGTGCAAATTCCCTAACAAGTTTGCAATTAATCAAATTACCAAAACTAATTGACGAGCGCTGAACCCGGGGCCTTTAGGACCCTGGGGGGTCCCGGGCGTTGCCCACTTCGTTTGTTCTCCGACTCTGGAACGCAAGTTACGCTAAAAAAGTACTTCCAGTGTTTGACGAGTACTTCTCCCCCCCCCCCCCCCCCCCCCCCAAGAGCGTAGCTCTTAGCATTAGCCGGAGCGTTCGTCGTATCGGGATACGAAAAGTTCAATCCTCAACCGACCCGGCCTTGAAACTCTACTGTGAGTCGCTGATCGCTTTAGCTTTAGCATTAGCATTAGCCACAAATGGCTTTAGCATTAGCCACAAGTCACCGTAGCATTAGCCACAAATCGCTTTGGCATTAGCTACAAGTCGCTGTAGCATTAGCCACAAATCGCTATAGCATTAGCCACAAATCACTATAGCATTAGCCACAAGTCGCTTTAGCATTAGCCACAAATCGCTTTAGCATTGGGCCACAAGTCGCTTTAGCATTAGCCACAAATGGCTTTAGCATTAGCCACAAGTCGCTGTAGCATTAGCCACAAATCGCTTTAGCATTAGCCAGAAATTGCTTTAGCATTAGCCACAAGTCGCATTAGCCACAAATGGCTTTAGCATTAGCCACAAGTCACTGTAGCATTAGCCACAAGTCACTGTAGCATTAGCCACAAATGGCTTTAGCATTAGCCACAAGTCACTGTAGCATTAGCCACAAGTCACTGTAGCATTAGCCACAAATGGCTTTAGCAATAGCCACAAGTTGCTTTAGCATTAGCCACAAGTCGCTTTAGCATTAGCCACAAGTCGCTGTAGCATTAGCCACAAATGGCTTTAGCATTAGCCACAAGTCGCTTAGCATTAGCCACAAGTTGCTTTAGCATTAGCCACAAATGGCATTAGCAGTAGCCACAAGTGTTCCGTCACAGTTACCATTTGGTGAACTCCTGTTTGTTGAACGAGACAAACAGAGTCTCTGGTTCATCTTAAACTCGGGTTTCTACATTATCAAGGTGGAAACAGAAAAAAACCTCCGTAGCATTTTGGCCGTCCGTCTCCACGGCAACGGTGCAACTTTCTGCAAAGTGTGACGTTTTCGAAAAACAATCATCTGACTCCCGAGCAAAGCTGCGTTTTCAACCGTTTAAGCGAATCAGACCCACGGATGATGTTTGCAGCGTCTCGTTCTCTCCAGGTGTGGCTTCGTTCCAAAAACAAACTACGGCACCACCTAGTGGCCTGGAGGGAAAACTGCACCGCTGCCATGGCAACAGACATCCGGTTTCAAAAACGCTTCTGTGTGAAGAGCAAAAGTGTTCTAGAAACTGGTGCTTCTGCAAAAACACAACCAGAGCCAGAGTCTGAAACCAGAACCAAACCAGACCAAACCAGAACCAAACCAGAACCAAACCAGACCAAACCAGAACCAAACCAGAACCAAACCAGACCAAACCAGAACCAAACCAACTACAAACCAGAACCAAACCAGAACCAAACCAGACCAAACCAGAATCAAACCAACTACAAACCAGATCAAACCAGAACCAAACCAGACCAAACCAACTACAAACCAGAACCAAACCAGAACCAAACCAGACCAAACCAACTACAAACCAGAACCAAACCAGACCAAACCAGAACCAAACCAGAATCAAACCAACTACAAACCAGATCCAAACCAGAACCAAACCAGACCAAACCAACTACAAACCAGAACCAAAACAGACCAAACCAACTACAAACCAGACCAAACCAGAACCAAACCAGAATCAAAGCAACTAGAAACCAGAACCAAACCAGAATAAAACCAACTAGAAACCAGAACCAAACCAGAACCAAACCAACTACAAACCAGAACCAAACCAACTACAAACCAGAACCAAACCAACTACAAATCAGAACCAAACCAGAACCAAACCAACTACAAACCAGAACCAAACCAACTACAAACCAGAACCAAACCAGACCAAATCAGAATCACAGCAACTAGAAACCAGAACCAAACCAGACCGAAACTAATCGAAAACTAGTCCATAACAGGCCCATACCAACCAGAAACTAG
>NC_137666.1:0-2500 GCF_963422515.1 Blennius ocellaris | reverse complement strand
TCCCTCTCTCCCGCTCTCCCTCTCCCTCTCTCTCTCTCTCTCTCTCCCCGCCGCCGTCTCACACAATCTCTTTGTCTTCATCTTTTATTCTCTCGCCGCTCTTCATCCTCTCGCCGTCTTCCACCTCTCTCTCTCTCTCTCTCCCTCTCCCTCCCTCTCTCTCTCTCTCTCTCCCTGGCAGATGGAGGGATGATGGGCTTGTTGCTGTAGTAACTCCTCCATTCAGCCTCCGTCGCTCCGTGACGACACACAAGCACCACAGTTTTCCCACGTCCAAGTGATTTAGTTTGTCTGTTAGGAAACAAAATGAGGCGAGACGACACCAGCAGCCTCCTCCTCCTCCTCCGTCGGTCCATCCCTCCATCCCTCCATCCCTCCGTCCCTCCATCTCTCCATCCCTCTGTCCCTCCATCCCTCCGTCCGCCGCGATCGCTCACATGTTTATGTCAAGGAAACAACAGACGAGCAGAAAACAAATGAACCCGGCCTCACGAGTATCGACCGCTCTCCTCCTCTTCCTCCTCCTCCTCCTTCTCCTCTTCCTCCTTCTCCTCCTCCTCCTCCTACTCCTCCTCCTTCTTCTCCTCCTTCTCCTCTTCCTCCTCCTCCTTCTTCTCCTTCTCCTCCTCTTCCTTTCTCTTCCTCCTCCTCCTTCTCCTCCTCCTCCTCTTCCTCCTCTTCCTCCTCCTCTTCCTCCTCCTCCACTTCCTCCTCTTCCTCCTCCTCCTCCCCCCCCTCCTCCTCTTCCTCCCCCTCCTCCTCGCCATGTTTGTTGTTCCGCGGAGGCGAGATGAAACTTTATTGATCTCCGCAGGAGGACGAGAGACGAGACGGACTCTCCGGCGGTTCAGGAGAAAGGAGAGAGAGAGAAAGTGATGAACGTCGCCGGAGGACGAGAAGCAGCAGCGTCAGGACGAGTTCGTCGTGCCGATAACTGAGACGTCGGACTCCAGGTGGCGCCAATCTGGTCCACATCCACACCTAGTTATTGACACTTGATCTCCAACAAAACCTGATACAAGTATCAAACTGGATATCGGTATTAAACTGGATATCGGTATTAAACATGATATCGGTATTAAACTGGATATCGGCATTAAACTTGATATCGGTATTAAACTGGATATCGGTATTAAACTTGATATCGGTATTAAACTGGATATCGGTATTAAACTTGATATCGTATTAAACATGATATCGGTATTAAACTGGATATCGGTATTAAACTGGATATCGGTATTAAACTTGATATCGTATTAAACATGATATCGGTATTAAACTGGATATCGGTATTAAACTTGATATCGGTATTAAACTGGATATCGGTATTAAACTGGATATCGGTATTAAACTGGATATCGGTATCAAACTGGATATCGGAATTAAACTGGATATCGGTATTAAACATGATATCGGTATCAAACTGGATATCGGAATTAAACTGGATATCGGAATTAAACTGGATATCGGTATTAAACATGATATCGGTATCAAACTGGATATCGGAATTAAACATGATATCGGTATCAAACTGGATATCGGAATTAAACTGGATATCGGTATTAAACTGGATATCGGTATTAAACTTGATATCGGTATTAAACTGGATATCGGTATTAAACATGATATCGGTATCAAACTGGATATCGGAATTAAACTGGATATCGGTATTAAACATGATATCGGTATCAAACTGGATATCGGAATTAAACTGGATATCGGTATTAAACATGATATCGGTATTAAACTTGATATCGGTATTAAACATGATATCGGTATCAAACTTGATATCGGTATTAAACATGATATCGGTATTAAACTTGATATCAGTATTAAACATGATATCGGTATCAAACTGGATATCGGAATTAAACTGGATATCGGTATTAAACATGATATCGGTATCAAACTGGATATCGGAATTAAACTGGATATCGGTATTAAACATGATATCGGTATTAAACTGGATATCGGTGTCAAACTGGATATCGGTATTAAACTTGATATCGGTATTAAACTGGATATCGGTATTAAACTGGATATCGGTATCAAACTGGATATCGGTATTAAACTGGATATCGGTATCAAACTGGATATCGGTATCAAACTGGATATCGGTATTAAACTGGATATCGGTATTAAACTGGATATCGGTATTAAACTGGATATCGGTATTAAACATGACATCGGTATCAAACTGGATATCGGTATTAAACATGATATCGGTATCAAACTGGATATCGGAATTAAACTGGATATCGGTATTAAACTGGATATCGGTATTAAACTTGATATCGGTATTAAACTGGATATCGGTATTAAACATGATATCGGTATCAAACTGGATATCGGAATTAAACTGGATATCGGTATTAAACATGATATCGGTATCAAACTGGATATCGGAATTAAACTGGATATCGGTATTAAACATGATATCGGTATTAAACTGGATATCGGTGTCAAACTGGATATCGGTATTAAACTGGATATCGGTATT